>NC_091454.1:131727553-132028594 GCF_027789765.1 Dendropsophus ebraccatus
AGCACTGGTATCTGTGCATATTGAATCTCATTTGGCACTTAGGGTGGTATTACACGAAGCGATTTTTTTCAATTAACGATTAACGATCTCCAACGATCGCAATAGCGGTTGCCTAATAATCGTTTGTTTTACTACACTGAAAGATTATCGGTTATATTGGAGCAACAAAATTCAAGAACACTCCCCTTTCAATTTGCGAATGAACAGGGAACGGCTAACGACATCTTATTCAAACGAACGATGTGCGAACGATGTGTAAAAGACAAACGATAAAAATAGATTCAAAACCTATTAAACGACCAGCGACCAATCGTTCGTCGTTTAATCGTTGTCTACTATTACACTTAAAGATAATCGTTCAAATACGACCGATTGAACGATTATTCGAATGATAATTGCTTCGTGTAATACCACCCTTAGTCTTAGTAACGCCCAGACCATTTACTCCTCAGGTGTTTGCCATACGTCATTCATGACGTCTGCCACACGTCATTCATGACGTATGCACACCAGCACTCATGATTGGTTAACCTTTGTTTTTAACACATGTTATGTGATATGCTCATTAGACCATGATTAAGCGCGCATGCGCGAAACGCGTAGGTCCTTTTTGTATACCGCACATGAGCTGTTTTTACTCTTTGGTATGAAATAAAGATTTTTGAATATTTTTAATACGGAGTGCTGGGACCATCACTTTCTGTTACTTTTACAGAAATACCTTTAATATGCCCTACAGACCATGTCAGCGGTGCTTCTCCACATGAAACACTATTAATACCCAGACAGAGGAGGTCAGCACCTCAAATTTAGAGAAAAAAAAAAAGGAAAAGCAAAAGCTTTGGGGAAAATTTGTCTGATCAAGAGATTGCCACTCTAACACCTCCCTTTACAGGCACTACCTAGTATGTTACTGCAGACTTGGCAGGGTCCTTGGGGTGACTGAAAATTCCTGGGTGTAGGGCATAAGAAGTTAATTTAATTATGACTGTATAGCTTGCATTCATATGAGAGAGCGAGAGATTTGATCAGTGGAGGTGTGGGTGTTCAGATCCCCACTGTTCATTAGAATGAAGGGGAGAAGGGCACTACTGAGAACTGCTTTTCCCAACAAGCCCATATAGTCTTTCTAAAGTCATCTATAGTGGTAACTTGGATTAAGAACATTTTGCCCAAAGGTTTTTAAAATTGTAACTTTGTTTAAGAGCATTGCTTTGGTTTAAGATCAGTGAGATGGACACTCATTGGCAGTGCACAAGGTGTTGAGTTGCTGGGCCGCACAAACAATCAATGTAAGTGAGGGGAGGATAAATGTTCCAGGATGAGTATCCCTGTCTTTTGAGCTAATTACTAATCCTCTATTTAGTAGTGTCATTTATGATGCAGAAACCCATCAGCAGACACTACTACAGCACACAGGCCCCATTGTATACAGAAGTGCTACCTGGTGAGGGAAGTGACAGGAGAGGTCCCATTACAAGGAGGCATGCTGTGACAATGGGGGTGTATACAGGTAGTACAGTGCTCTGCACCCATCCCCCGCTGCAGGGAAAGGTGTATACGGGTAGTACAGTGCTCTGCACCCATCTCCCGCTGCAGGGAAAGGTGTATACAGGTAGTACAGTGCTCTGCACCCATCCCCCGCTGCAGGGAAAGGTGTATACGGGCAGTACAGTGCTCTGAACCCATCCCCCGCTGCAGGGAAAGGTGTATACAGGCAGTACAGTGCTCTGCACCCATCCCCCGCTGCAGGGAAAGGTGTATACAGGCAGTACAAGGCTCTGCACCCATCTCCCACTGCAGGGAAAGGTGTATACGGGTAGTACAGTGCTCTGCACCCATCACCCGCTGCAGGGACGGGTGTATACGGGTAGTACAGTGCTCTGCACCCATCTCCCACTGCAGGGAAAGGTGTATACAGGCAGTACAGGGCTCTGCACCCATCTCCCACTGCAGGGAAAGGTGTATACAGGTAGTACAGTGCTCTGCACCCATCTCCCACTGCAGGGAAAGGTGTATACAGGTAGTACAGTGCTCTGCACCCATCTCCCACTGCAGGGAAAGGTGTATACGGGTAGTACAGGGCTCTGCACCCATCCCCCGCTGCAGGGAAAGGTGTATACGGGTAGTACAGGGCTCTGCACCCATCCCCCGCTGCAGGGAAAGGTGTATACGGGTAGTACAGTGCTCTGCACCCATCTCCCACTGCAGGGAAAGGTGTATACAGGCAGTACAGGGCTCTGCACCCATCTCCCACTGCAGGGAAAGGTGTATACGGGTAGTACAGTGCTCTGCACCCATCTCCCACTGCAGGGAAAGGTGTATACGGGTAGTACAGTGCTCTGCACCCATCTCCCACTGCAGGGAAAGGTGTATACAGGTAGTACAGTGCTCTGCACCCATCTCCCGCTGCAGGGAAAGGTGTATACGGGTAGTACAGGGCTCTGCACCCATCCCCCGCTGCAGGGAAAGGTGTATACGGGTAGTACAGTGCTCTGCACCCATCTCCCACTGCAGGGAAAGGTGTATACGGGTAGTACAGTGCTCTGCACCCATCTCCCACTGCAGGGAAAGGTGTATACGGGTAGTACAGTGCTCTGCACCCATCTCCCGCTGCAGGGAAAGGTGTATACAGGCAGTACAGGGCTCTGCACCCATCCCCCGCTGCAGGGAAAGGTGTATACGGGTAGTACAGTGCTCTGCACCCATCTCCCACTGCAGGGAAAGGTGTATACGGGTAGTACAGTGCTCTGCACCCATCTCCCGCTGCAGGGAAAGGTGTATACAGGCAGTACAGGGCTCTGCACCCATCTCCCGCTGCAGGGAAAGGTGTATACAGGCAGTACAGGGCTCTGCACCCATCTCCCACTGCAGGGAAAGGTGTATACGGGTAGTACAGTGCTCTGCACCCATCTCCCACTGCAGGGAAAGGTGTATACGGGTAGTACAGTGCTCTGCACCCATCTCCCACTGCAGGGAAAGGTGTATACGGGTAGTACAGTGCTCTGCACCCATCTCCCACTGCAGGGAAAGGTGTATACGGGTAGTACAGTGCTCTGCACCCATCTCCCACTGCAGGGAAAGGTGTATACGGGTAGTACAGTGCTCTGCACCCATCTCCCACTGCAGGGAAAGGTGTATACAGGTAGTACAGTGCTCTGCACCCATCTCCCGCTGCAGGGAAAGGTGTATACAGGCAGTACAGTGCTCTGCACCCATCTCCCGCTGCAGGGAAAGGACCGTCCCCCGCAGGCCCCGGTCACACATCACGTATACAGGACCGTCCCCCGCAGGCCCCGGTCACACATCACGTATACAGGACCGTCCCCCGCAGGCCCCGGTCACACATCACGTATACAGGACCGTCCCCCGCAGGCCCGGGGGCACATCACATACACAGACCTATGTACACCGATCACCCCCCGGGATCACCTGTCTCGGTCGCTATAGTGACACCAGACCGCAGGGTATGCCGGGAATCAGTAATGATCTACAGCCCATTCGCCTTACACGGCCACACAGGACATGCTGGGAGTTGTAGTGTAACACATGAAGGGTCATACAGATAAGCGGCGGCTGTAGAACTATGATCCTGTCTCCCTGCGTGACGTCACATGACAGCCAGGCCGCTACCGGGAGCGCCACGTTATACGTACAGCGGCCCCTCAGCCCGTGCAGCTCCTACCTCCTGCTGATGCCCTTCTCGGGCGTGCTGGAACCAGCCAGACTAGTGACGGAAGATTTCCGCTTGGGTCCATTTCTTTTTTTGCTCTTCACATTGTCGGTGGGTGGAGAAGGGTCCGCCGGAGGCGCCATTACCTCCTCCCCCTCCATAGTGGGCTCACTTATCAAACGGCGGACACAGGGACGTTTTGTCACTCAACCGCCGCGCCGCTAGTTTGAACAGAGCGGAAATTAGTCAGGAGCCAATAGGATGGCAAGAACGTGGTTGCTAGGAGACGGGAGAGGGGGAGAACTGATTCCTTAGTTACGTCACATCTTTTGTCAATGCAGCCGCCATTTTAGGTGAGGGCAGGAGGGTGTCACCAGGACCGCTAGTTAGGCACCTGTTCTGGCTATACATTACTCCATGAGGAGTGTTACTACAACCAAATGACATGGAGCTAATGTATCACTGTTAGATTCCACAACATAAAGGAAGACTCACAGAATGAAGCTGAAGCTGGGAGTAGTTTTCTAGTCAAGATCATAGAAGAGTAAAGATGAGTGCAGCTATAGCATGCCTGAGTCTGATCGTACAGCATTCAAATACTAGTGACTGAAGAAGTGGGATGCAGCGCCAGCGAGTCCGGGAAAACAAAAGAAGATAGTGGATCACCTGAAAGTCAGTGATTTGAGGGACCCAAACCAGCCTGGCTTTACTGCCGCAGATCATGTCAGACTAATCGCATTGATTATGTCACAAAAGTGCTGGATGAAGGTGGTGCGGTGGATATTGCCTATCTGGACCTCAGCAAAGCTTTTCATACAGTTCCCCATAAGGAGCTGATAAAGAAGTTAGAGAAAATTACACTTAGGCCTAATTCACACATTCCATACGGAACACGGACATGGAATGTCTGTAATAAAGTTCCCCCGCCTGGGCAGCATCTGTCATAAGATGCTGGGAGAGGTGGAACTGAACTGGTATGCACTGCGCGGCTGCTTCATTACAGCACGGCACATATGCAGACTGTTCCATCGCTCCCAGCATCTTATCACAGATGCTGCCCAGGCGGGGGAACTCCATTACAGACATTCCATGTCCGTGTTCTGTGCAGAACACAAAATGTGTGAATGTGGCCTTAGGCTGAAATCACACACAATATTTTTTTATGGAAAACTACCACTGCAGTTTTTGTGTCCAAACCAGAAGATTATGCAACAGAAAAGAGTACAAATCCTCCGTTTATATTTTCCTTCGCATTTAAAACCACTTCTGGTTTTGTCACAAAAACTCCCGGCAGTTTTTTCAAAAAACTGCTGTGTGTGATTCCAGCCTTAACCCTTGGATAGTTCAGTGGATTTGTTGTTGGCTGAAGGAATGATATCATAAGGGGTGGTTGATGGTGGTGTATATTCCGAGCAGGGACTGGTTATAATGGTGGTGGCCACAAGGGTGTGTTCTGGGTCCTATTCTTTTTAACATTTTTGTAAGTGACATAGGAGATTTGTCTGTTTGCTGATGACACAAAAGTGTGCAATAGGGTTGATATTCCTGGAGGTGTCAGTAATATGGAAAACAGTTTAGGTTTACTAGATCAGTGGTCCAAACAATGGAAACTGCAGTTCAATGTTTCCAAATGTAAAATAATGCACTTGGGAAGGAGGAATTCTCTTTCCAAGTATCATATCAGCAAGTCAGTGCTAGCTAAGACTTAAAGGGGAACTCCAGGTAGAGGTTAAAAAAATAAAACTTCTGCAGAAGCATAAAGCATTACTTACCTTTCTATTCCAGTTTTGAAACTACCAAAAATCCATTTGTTTGGGGGGTTTTTTTTCTGTTTTGTGTTTCTGCACTTCCTGGTTTATCTGTTGTACACAGTACTACAGGTTCCAGAATGCAATGCTTTCCCTGAGCTGTTCATCACAGTCCTCCACCCTTGCTATTCCCAGGCCAAATCTGTTGCAGAACATCTAGGCTGTGTTCACACATTGCAGTTGCATTGTGTTACTGAATTATTTGCAGTAATTTATAATTTAATTATGGTCCCACCCACACAGCACGCTGTATTCTCTACCTATAACTCCACACTATATTCTCTACCTGTAACGCCACGCAGCACGCTGTATTCTCTAACTGTAACACTAATATCGGAAAAAATAAAGAACTTTTTGAATTTTTTTTCCTTTTCATTTTTACACTCATATTATGATCAAGCATCTGTTATTTTTGAAGTTAAGCCCCACAATAGGGCTGTGATCCTCTCTGCCGTTTAGCATCATTTACTTGTGTTACTGCATCATTTTTGTGAATACGCTGCAGTACTGCAATGGCACTCCAACATGTGTGAACACAGCCCTAATTTCACTGCACACTTCTCCACAATTAGAGAAATCAGTGCCACACCTGCTTCTGGCCAGTCAGAGAAAGTGGATCACTCAGGAGATTGGGGATCCAGCCAAGCCTCCTGGGACATCACGCCCTGTCTGCATCATCAGCCTGATCTCAGCAAACACACACAATGTGAGACAGAGGCATGGAAGATTTGTCTCCTAAGGTAGCATAGTAGAAGGAGCAGGAGACTATGTGGATTTGCACAAAGGCCATTTTTTTCACTTCCTGGATTTCTATCAGCTACCAGTGTGACAGCACCATACAGATACGGTAATACATCATATAGACACATAATATATATAACTTTTAATAGAAAACAAATTTTTCTTATCCGGAGTTGCACTTTAAGAGAAGGATTTAGAGGTAGTGATTTCTGACAGTCTTAAATAAGTCACCAATGCAACCAGGTGGTAGGAAACAAAGGCCCTTTTACAGGGGCCAATTATCATGCAACAAAATTATTCTAATTTAAGCAATAATCTTCTGGTGTAAACCTGGCAACCAACAAACTAACGGAAATTTTTTATATTATTAATCAGCCCTCAAAATTCTTGTTAACCCCTTAATGATCAAGCCAATTTTCATTTTTGTGCATTTTATTTTCATCACCTTGTGTTGAAAAGGCCATAGCTCTTAAATTTTTTCACCTACAAACCTACACAAGCCTTTATTTTCCGCAACACCAATTATACTTTGTTTCACAGAACCACATATTAAAAATTAGCTTATTAAATATTTTAAAATAGAGGAAAAACTCCAATACTACAAAAAGGCACATATAATCTCATAGGTATCTCGGATATTATTAATTTATATATTGTCTCGACGCGTTTCACCCAGTGTTACAAACTGGGTTCCTCAGGAGACTTATCAGACCACGGTAAGATAACCGGTTAACCCCTTAAGGACAGGGCCCATTTTCATTTTTGCGTTTCGGTTTTTCCATAGCACTTTTCCACCAAGAAACCCATATGAGCCTTTATTTTTTGCGCCACTAATTGTACTTTGCAATGACAGGCTGAATTTTTGCATTAAGTACACTACGAAACCAGAAAAAAAATTCATAGTGTGGTGAAATTGAAAAAAAAAAAAACGCATTTCTTTTATTTGGGGGAACTGTGTTTTTACGCCATTCGCCCTGGGGTAAAACTGACTTGTTATGCACGTTCCTCAAGTCGTTACCATTAAAACGATGTATAACTTATATTGTATCTGATGGCCTATAAAAAATTCAAACCATTGTTAACAAATATACGCTCCTTAAAATCGCTCCATTCCCAGGCTTATAACGCTTTTATCCTTTGGTGTATGGGGCTGTGTCAGATGTCATTTTTTGCGCCATGATGTGTTCTTTCTATCGGTACCTTGATTGCGCATATACAACTTTTTGATCGCTTTTTAGTACATTTTTTCTGGATTTGATGCGACCAAAAATGCGCAATTTTGCACTTTGGATTTTGCACTTTGCATTTTTTGCGCCGTTTACCGTGCGAGATCAGGAATGTGATTAATTAATAGTTCGGGTGATTACGCACGCGGCGATACCAAACATGTTTATTTATTTGTTTACTTTTATTTAAAACCTGGGAAAAGGGGGGTGATTCAGACTTTTATTGGGGGAGGGGGCTTTTTACTATAAACACTTTTTTTTTTTTACACATATCCTAGAAGCCCCCCTGGGGGACTTCTAGTATATATACTTTGATCTCTCATTGAGATCTCTGCAGCATACATATGCTGCAGAGATCAATGAGATAGGCACTCGTTTACTTCCGGCTGCTGCAGCCGGAAGTAAACAAGTGTCGAGCCGGGGACGGCGCCATCTTGGATGATTCCCCGGCCGGCAGCACACACGGAGATCGCTCCTCCGTGACAACGTCCCGGAGGAGCGATCTCCCCCACTAGACACCAGGGAAAGGTTGCCTCCGGTAATCGAAGGCAGCTGTCAACTTTGACAGCTGCCGCCGATTAGCTAATTAGCGGGCACGGCGATCAGACTGTGCCTGCTAATAGCGGCGGTCCCGGGCTACACGCGGCACCCGGGACCGCGGCCCCGCTTTGAAGTGCTAATGAGGACATATGACGTACCGGTACGTCATATGTCCTGAAGAGGTTAATGGGGTCAGGGTTATAGATATATATCAGATACAGAATATGGGTAACACCCTTGATTATGACCTCCGATAAAGCGCTTGGAGCATCACCAAAACAAAAAAAAAAAAGTGTAAAATATTTCCATATACTGTTCTATCCCCTCTGATTATCACAATATTTTCTACAGGGCTAACAGTCATTGTTTAGATTGTCATATTATAACAGATGAAGTACCGATGTAAACTCACCGCATTAGCCGCTGAGACCTGAGGCCAATCCCCCACAGTCAACACATTGATTGTAACTCAAGCAAAAATATCAGAGGAGAGACAGAATAAATCATAGCCCCATTTGGGACAACTCACGACCCCCACGTGTGTGTGCCAGCAGAGATGGTTCAATTATACTTTACAATGACTAAGAGGACTTAATTTCATAAAATATGCTGCTAAACCGGGGGGAAAAAAAAAAACAACTTGCAGCGAAATTGAAAAAAGCGTGTTTTTTTAAAAAGGTTTCGTGTTACAGCGTTCTCCCTATAGTAAAACTAGCATGTTGTCTATGCTCCAAGTCAGTATACTTACCTTAATTTTTGATCACTTAATTTTCTGAGATTTGATGGAACTAAAAATCTGCAATTTCACACTTTGACAGGTTATTGCGCTACACTGTTTACTGTGTATGATCAGGAATGTGATAAATAGTTTGGGTGATTATGCATGGGAAAAAAGGGGTGTGTGGTTATTTAAACTTTTATTAGGGGGAAGTTTTTTATTTTATTAAACACTTTTACTGTACACATTAAACTTTTCATCCCCCTGGAGGACTTTTATTATTATTGCACTAATCTCTCAGAGTTCAGTGCACTATACTAAGTACAGCACTGATCGATTAGATCAGTGCTGTAATACTCTTGGCTGCTGCAGGCCAGGTCTATGGATTGCCGAGCTAGGGTCAGCATACGAGATGAGTTTACAGTACAAACGAAGCAAAGTGTTTTGTTAGCTGGCAGTCGGCTTATCAGCGCCATGTTAAACTCAATGTTGCTTCCAGGTGCCTGGAAAAGCTGGACCCAGTCCTGGGAAACTGGGAGCAACACTGCCTTCTATGCAGCCAGCTAATAAGAAGATTGCCAAGCTAACAAAATGAATTATTTGTCCTGTACAATTCACTAGCCTTCATTGGTTACTTTACTAAACACAGCACTCAAACCCATTCCAGTAAGGTGAAGAGATCTCCCCTCTGCGATTGCATCACAGGGGAAAATCCCCCTCTAGACAGCAGCATTTAAAAAAGCTAATTAGCTGGGAGTAGCAATCGGCCACACCGGCTAGTACATGTAGTCGCTCATGTCTAATTAAAAGCAGTCTTGTCTTTGCTATACTTACCAATGCATTATGTCCTAAGATGTCAGTTTAGCTTCTCCGTGGTTACAGCCTATGACACAGAACATGCCTTGTCACTCAGTGGCATCCTGCTCTACAAACTTTGGCAGTCTAGCTTATTAAGAGCACAGTGATTTCATGTACAAGCCACTTTAGAAAGGCATCTGCCAAAATGTGTCCCAAAAGTGTACATATGTGGAACATGTAAGTTATGAATTCTATGGCATTGATGAGTGCTGGGATTCTTTTCTCATACCTGGGATTCTTTTCTCATACCTGCAAGTTTCTTAACCACACACACCACTGCCATTCAGAATGCCATCTCCTCTAGAACATTGTAAATAATCACAATTGCATACTTTCTATATAATGTATGAAGTTTCTTTATAAAATCTGGCCTGTAGTGCCATTTTTGGTCCGCCAGGCAATGCAGAGTTTGAATTACATCTGGCCCGCCATGGCTACAATATAAGGGACTATAGGGGAGGGCTGGCTACTATGAGACACTTGGGGGGCTGGCAACTATTTGGACACACTTGGGGGGCTGGCAACTATTTGGACACTATTGGGAGGGCTGGCTAATATGTGGGACAATTTTGGTTTGATTGGCTACTACATGGGGCAATATTGGGGGGGTGGCTATTACATGGGTTGGCATTTAATCATGTCATAGCAATTTATCATGTCATTTATCATAGTGCGTAGCACTGAGAGACTCACACCTCTGCCACATGCTGATCTGACAGTGCCAGGACGGCATTCACGCTTCAATAGTTATCAAGGATGGCCCACGACTGTCAAATTTTTTTAATTTTGGCCCATTGTGTATTGAGTTTGACACCCCTGCTCTAAATACTACACTCAATAGCAACATGTATTTTTTTGTAAATGGGTGCTAGTCACATTGGGAGTACCACTATTAGAGGCACCCAAAAAAAAAAAAAAAAAAAAAAAAAACACACGTTGATATTGAACAGTCGATATTGCCATGTGCACAAGCCAGATTAGTAGATCAAGATGAGTGAATTTACAGTACAAACGAAGCAAAGTGTTTTTTTAGCTGGCATTTGGCTTATCAGCGCTATGTTAAACTCAATGTTGCTCCAGTTGCCTGGGAAAGCTGGACCCAGTCCTGGGAAACTGAGCAACACTGCCTTTTAATGCAGCCAGCTAATAAGCAGATTGCCAAGCTAACAAAATGAATTATTTCTCCTGTAAAATTCACTAGCCTTCATTAGTAAAGTAACCCAACACAGCAATTACCAGGTGAATGTAGCCAGATGTTTCTGTTCAGTGTACACTAGGCTTCAAAAACTCTACTAAATGATTGGGATGCCAAGTGTCAGCACGCTAATCAGCAACCAATATCTGGAGAACCCATTTAAAGTGAGAAAATATATATGATTTTCTACACCGAATGCATGCCAGCTGCCTTACAAAAAGGCTGTGACATAGGATTGAAGAACCAGTAACAGAATGATGCACCACTTTTTTTTTTTTATTTGTACAAAACAGGATAAATACCCTTTTATCAATACATTACATGTTTTAGTAGGGTCTCAGTGTACAGTATTTAACAGGACTAATAGACCTTTATATCTGAACCATTTGTTAAAACATTGTTCTACAAGACATTACTATACAACAGTGTTATTTGAATGCCAACATTTAGGCTGCACCACGTGGCCAGTAGACAAGCTTTTCAGTATTCCTCTTCCTCCTCTTCATCTCCACCATTGCCAGACTCTGTCCCCACCTCTTCATAATCCTTTTCTAGAGCAGCCATATCCTCTCTAGCTTCAGAGAACTCTCCTTCCTCCATCCCCTCTCCTACATACCAGTGAACAAAAGCCCTCTTAGAATACATTAGGTCGAACTTATGGTCCAGCCTAGCCCAGGCCTCTGCAATTGCTGTTGTATTACTCAGCATACAGACCGCACGCTGAACTTTAGCCAAGTCTCCTCCAGGGACGACAGTGGGAGGCTGGTAGTTAATTCCCACCTTAAATCCTGTAGGACACCAGTCGACAAACTGGATTGACCTCCTGGTTTTAATAGCAGCTATTGCGGCATTTACATCTTTGGGCACCACATCACCTCTGTATAACAAGCAGCAAGCCATATATTTACCACGTCTGGGGTCACATTTGACCATTTGATTAGAGTATTCAAAGCAAGCATTAGTAATCTCTGGTACAGACAGTTGTTCATGGTAAGCCTTCTCTGCCGATATTATGGGGGAGTACGTTACTAGTGGGAAATGTATTCTCGGATAGGGCACCAAGTTAGTTTGGAACTCTGTTAAGTCAACATTCAATGCACCATCAAACCTCAAAGAGGCTGTAATAGAGGAAACTATTTGAGCAATTAATCGATTCAGGTTGGTATAAGACGGACGCTCAATGTCCAGGTTGCGGTTACAGATGTCATAAATTGCCTCATTGTCTACCATGAAAGCACAATCTGAATGCTCCAGAGTTGTGTGGGTTGTCAGAATGGAGTTATAAGGCTCTACAACTGCAGTAGAGATCCTAGGGGCAGGATATACTGAAAACTCAAGCTTTGACTTTTTACCATAGTCAACAGAAAGACGCTCCATCAATAGTGAAGTAAAGCCAGAGCCTGTGCCACCTCCAAAACTGTGAAATACCAAGAATCCTTGAAGGCCAGAGCATTGGTCTGCCTGCAAGAGAAAGCTTTATTAATATACAGTATGCCAGGATAACTACAAGATTTAGCACTCAAAGTGACCCAGTGCAGTATTTGTGGGATTCTACTCCATGACTACTGTAGCACTGATCTTGGCTTCCAACTATACTCAGTGACATTGTACATTTTGTTTTAAGGAGGGAGGTATCAATCAGAAGGCTAATGAACATATTGGCCACCTCTGCCTGGAACAGGCCAAAGCACTAGCAGAAGGTTCTGTGGATGCCACAATCAATATTGATTGCAGCACGCACAGAGCGCCCTGACAGGGCTCTGATCGACACAACCGCAGCATAGAACGGGGGTGTCAGTCATTTCCTAGGGCTGCTGGAGGGCAATACTTGCCTTCTATGGAAACCTTATGGTGCGTTTACACAGGCAGATTTATCTGACAGATTTTTTAAGCCAAAGCAAGAAACAGACCATGAACAGGGAACAAGTCATAAAGGAAAGACTGAAATTTCTTCTCTTTTCAAATCTATTCCTAGCTTTGGCTTCCAAAATCTGTCAGATAAGTCTGCCTGTGTAACCGCACCATTAGTCTCTGCTAATTAAGGGCTAGTTCACACGGAGCAAAACTGGCTGAATTCTCCCCCATAGAATCCCACCAGCTTCCTCGTCATACTGGCCACCTATGGGAGGCTCTCGTGCTTCCTCTCTCCATGCAGAAAAATGGACATGTCAATTCTTCCAAGAGGAGAGGTGTGGAGAGAGAGAGAGGAGGCTCACGAGCCTCCCATACATGGCCAGCATGACACGGAGGCTGGTGGGATTCTGCGGCGGAGAAATCCACTGCGGAATTCCTCCAGTTTTGCCTAATGACTCCATATTATATTAGTATAAAAACACTTTCCTATTAAAAGGGAACCTGTCACCCGGCATTACGGTGCAGAGCCCACTCGACTCCCCTGGTGGAGCACCGGATACAGTAGAGGATTATAATAGGGGCGTTTTGGGCGGCAGCCCGGTGCCCTTAGCTCCTGGGGGGCCCATGACCACCCAAAAAGACTTATACTTTCAGTGGTGTACTGTCTCCTGGCTCCAATTCTGCCATGATTTGCAAAAAAAAAAAAAAAAAAAAAAAAACACCACTTTTTTTATGGCAATTTTGCACAAATCAGGACATCATGACATTATCTATCCTGTACTATGAACGCCAGGCTAGTGCTGCCATAGTTACAGTGGGGTGGGGGGGCCCAGGCTTGGTGAACAGCCCGGGGCCTATGGTAAAGTTAATCCGCCCCTGACCGGATACTTACCCTTTCCTGCAAGTCCCGCTCTGCGTTGTAATGCCGGATGACAGGTTCCCTTTAAAGAGTTAATCACCCTCATTTTCCCATAAAAAAAGCAAAAAACAAACATCTCTCCACGTGTGGAACTGTCTAAGTTAAAACAAACCATTATTGATTCCACAGTGATTACAAGACACAGATTTTTGGTGATAACATCTATTAGAGAAAATGGGGTAAAAAGCTAAGATGTCCCATTCGCCCAAGTCTGGTAATGTTAAAAACAGATATAGTGCAAAAATAAGCCCTTATATCTCCACAGACTACGGGGGGGGGGGGGGAATAGATGTAAGGGTTTTGTGGAGGGAGAACAATTCTAACACGTTTCCTCAAGTTGTATGTAGTAGTGCATCTCCACCTACTGGAGAGTCAAGCAGCATCACCACAACTCAGACAAGTGTGATGCAGTTTTTATAAGAAAGGAGACATTTAGAGCTATTTGGATACCACATAAAAGTTGAGAACACAGATGTAAGATGTGAGGGGGTGCTTGAGTAAACTGTTTAGAGTGACTGGCCACTCCAATTCAGGTTCCAAACCGCTGAGACAGTCTGAGGTCAAGTCAAGGAGACATCAATTGAGCAAGGCGTATGTCAGGAAAAATAAAAATGTTGGTTTGTGCACAAATCTGCAGCTTTTGGAACCTGAACTGCAGCTAACAGACTCCCTTTAAAAAGGAAATGCTATTGCGGTACTAATCTGAATGTACTTGCCAGCTTTCGCACTTTGTCCAGCACTGAATCTATTAACTCCTTGCCAATTGTGTAGTGCCCACGAGCATAGTTGTTGGCAGCATCTTCTCTTCCTGTAATAAGCTGCTCTGGATGGAACAGGCATCTATACAGACCTGTTCTTGTCTCACCTAGAAAGTAAGAAGAATATTTACTTAGAGCCTTTAGCAAGTGTAAACTCACATGGGATGGAACTTGTAGTAACCTGCTAATGAAAAGTTTCCCATGTTAAACTACTAAAAAGGGAACCAATCAGCCTAATTGGGCTGATTAGGTTCCCTGGAGCACAGTATAAGGCTCCTGTGCAGATTGTGGCATGTACCGGCCGCAGAAGTAGCTTTATACCCAAGAAAATTAAGTTTAATCCCCCTGTGCGCTGCAGGGAGAGGCGCGGCAGGTACTCCTATGGGCGTCTCACCACCCATGTCTAGTCACTGCTCTCTCCCTATCAGCACGTCCTCCCTGTCAATCATCCCCACCGAGTGCGCTGCCAGGGAGAAAGCAGTGACTAGACATGGGCGGTGAGCTGCCTAGATGGCTACCTGCCGCACCTCTCCCTGCAGCGCACAGGGGGATTAAACTTCATTTTCTTGGGTATGAAACAGCTGCAATTGGTTCCCTTTAATGACTGCCGATATGCCTTTTTACAGTGGTCATTATGGACCCTTAAGGGGGAAAAAAAAACAAATGAATTAAAAAGGCATGTACCATTTTTTTTTGCACAGCAGGATACCTTTTCCGCGGCTCCACACTCTGTTCTAAAGCAAGCGTAGTACAGACCTGCCGGAAGCTCCATAGACTACATTGTAGTACAGTTACAACACAGCCTATGGAGCTTCCAGCAGGTCCGTACTACACTTGCTTTAGAATGGAGTACAGAGCCGTGGAACTTTTAACCGTCTGTTGTGTGAACAAAATGGTAGATACCTTTTTGCCTTCTTGCTTTATTTCTTGATGAATTGCATATAAGCGAACCCACAGCACAATCTGCATGTAGAATATGGATTTGCATTGAGATCCATGGTAAACCTTATTAATAAGAGTATATTATGTTCTCAATAGCTAAAACTGTTCCCTTCAAATTGTACGGTATACCATACCTATGACAGTTTCTTCCAAGTCAACAAACACAGCTCTCGGCACATGCTTTCCTGACCCAGTCTCACTGAAGAAGGTGCCAAATGAAGAGTCCACGTTTAGTGCGGTCTTTTCACCTGATATGACACCGTCTGGTTGGATTCCATGTTCTAAGCAATACAGCTCCCAGCAAGAGTTTCCCATCTGAACACCTGCCTGGCCTACATGGATAGAAATACATTCCCTCTGAAAAATAATTAGAAATGCCATTCCTTAGTATGGAAGCATTTATGCATTCGTTTACTACACCTACTGTAAGGATCAGTGTATTCACAAGACATCTGTGGTAGTTTGTTGCAACTCAAACCCTCACAGCAAAACTGACCATTTCATAGAAACTGCTGTAGTTAAATACACAAGCTAAGAAACGAGTAATGTAAACACCCTATGGCAGCTTTTACATTAGTACATTTGGCATCCATAGAATTTTTATCACAAAAAAATTATTAGCATGCGCTACCCACTATAATCTATGGAGAGGAAATAAGGTGGACGCATCCATATTGCACCTGTTTTTTCAGAGTGTAGGCCAATATCCTGCTCAGAAGACAGTGCGTCAGTACTTACTATACAGAAATATAGCTGCAATACTGTTGTCATTTTGGACTTATTTTAGGCATTATGGACATATAACCCAACTTTTTGGACTGCCAAAGAGGGACACTTGTGGTTCAGTCTAGGAAAATTTTACAGACATTTCTATACTATTTAATTCAAGGATGCAATCATACTAACAGGATCTGCGGCAGATTGATACATACATTTAGTTACACTGATATCTGCAGATACTGTATGTGTGATGCATCCTTAGGTCCCATTGACAAATCAATAAACCTGTATGTAATTGGGGACCCACGACTGCAGACAGGAGTACCAGTGTTTCAGTAACTGTCCACGGGGAAGGGGGCCATTCACATACATTACAAAGTTGTATAACTTTGTTATGTGTGTTATTTTGTGAATACTTGTTTAGCACCGCACTACCCCTTTAAATCTAATTCCTAGGTCAAAAAGAGGGACATGTAAGGGGCAAAGAGGGACAGAGGGACGTGGGTCAAAAGTAGGGACTGTCCCTCCAAAAGAGGGACACTTGGAGTTATGCTTAAGTACAGAAAAATTTGCATGACAGCCCTCCCTGGCCCTGCCCCTCAACAGCCATTAGAACAGGCCAGCCTAAAGGTCTAGGCCCCGTCCCCTCTAGGTCTGCCCATACCAATGGCCGCTGAGGGGGTGGGGCCAATGCATTGATAATGTCACGGGGTCAATAGTGTAGTTGTGGGCGTGGCTAAGTGGCACTTCAGCCGTGAAGCCCTGCCCAGATAGCACAATCTGCAGGATGATAAAAGATTACTTTTAACTGGAACAAGCACCATGACGTATGACATAAGATAAGGTATGAAAAGGTAAACAAAATTTACCCTTTACACCTGTGTAAAGAAGAAATAATGTATAAAGAGGGTGACTGTCACTTTAAGGGTACATTCACACTTACCGCATTCATGCTGCAATCAGTAGCTGTGGTGGGACAGTGCACCGATTGGCTGAGCGAGCCACCAGTGACCCAGGAGCCGGAGAAACAGGCAGGAAAAGCAATATCTTCACTCACAGAACGAAAACCTACTGCAAGAATGCAGATCCATAGGCCATAACAGTACCTTGTACCACAGCGGATTTTGCAGCGTGAACTCCGCAGTGAATGCAGCACATGTGAACCCGCCCTTAGGGTACAAACACACACCGTATACGCAGCAGATTTGATGCTGTGTTCAGTTATTTAGATCTAATCTGCTGCGTATGTTTGTACCCTAAAGGTTATAGCCAGGAACAACACACTGCACCACTCGTCCTCATTTGGTGTTGATATTGAAGATCAAAATCCTTTTACCAGTAGAGTTCCACAGAGCAGAGTTGTAATAACACAGAATCTGGGGATAAGGGTAGTGCTGTTTTTGGTTGAACAGCTATTTTTTTTCTAATTCTGGATAACCCTATTAAGGGTAGCTTCACACATACTGTATCGCTGCGTATTTATCGCTGCGTTTTTGGTGCGATTTTTACATGTGAGTTTTGATTTTCACATGAAAATAATGTGAAAAATCAAACTCACATGTAAAAATCGCACCAAACACAGCAATAAAAACGCAGCGATATGGTATGTGTGAAGCTACCATAAGCCTTAATACAAAAAAAATGCGCATTTCTCTTACATTCCAAGGAACGTTCACCAAGTACCACTAAAATCAAGTGTTACTACCTTAAACAAGATGATAAAAAGACAGAAAACATTAAAGGGCAGGATATACAGCAGCTGATAAGTATTTTTGTTTTTTTATATAGAAGTAAATTACAAAACATTTTTTCACTGGAGTTACCCTTTAACCCCTCTATAGTTGTAGACAAAATGTCATAGATAGTGATAAATACAATAGCAGTCTATTATACAACTAAAGAATATCCCTACATACCATGATTGCCTGGTTCTCAAAAGTCCCACAGCAGCCTACCAAGCTTAACAATCTATCAGAGTGATAGAGACATAATCAGGTGCTAGCACTACACCATGATTTATAGAGCCGCCTACTGAGGTCACCTGATGGACAAGACTGCACATTTAAAGAAACAGTGGGGCTGCAAGAGTTTCATAGCCTTATGTTCACACACAGTTTTCTTTCTCAGTATTTTACAACCAAAACCAGGAGTGGATTGAAAACACAGAAAGGCTATGTTCACACAATGTTGAAATTGAGTTAATGGCCGCCATTTAATGGCAAATAACAGCCTTTATTTCAAAACAACAGCAATAGTTTTAAAATAATGGTAATTATTTGCCATTAAATGGCAAAAATAATGTGTTGAAACATGGCCTTAATGTCCGGTCTGTGCACCCTCAGGCTATGTTATCATAACATCTTTTTTTTATTTCACAGCTATTGGATGGTCATCATTTTGGTGCCAAAACGCCCCCTATTTATGCAAATGACAGCTGTTTCTATGTGTCTGTTCAACGTGGGGTTTTGGCTAAAATACCAACTAAAATTGTGTGTGTAAACATTATACACAGTGTTTTTCAATTATAGTTTACTCTTTAAGTTTTATTTTACTGTATGCAAAAGTGTAGCCGACTTTTATAGGGTAAGGGCCCTATTCCCCCGGACGATTATCGTTTGCATAATCGTTAACGATAAACAATCCAAACGACTGCTATCACAAAAAAACTAAAATCGTTCACCCATTTACATGGAAAGATAATCGTTACTGATGATCGTTCTTGCGGTCGTCTTGTCGTCGCTATTGCGTTCTTCACTACTGCGAACGACCGAACGACTTCTTATTCAATGCGAACGATTTGCGAACGAGCAACGATAAAAATAGGTCCAGGTCTTATTAAACCATCAACGATTTCTCGTTCGATCGCTACTCGTTAACTGCTATTCAAACGTACGATTATCGTTTAGATTTGAACGTTTTAACGATAATCTGAACGATAATCTTCCGGTGGAATAGGGCTCTTTGTCAATCCTTTTTAAGATTTTAAGACATATATGTTAAAGGTGTTATCCAGCAAAAATCTTTTTTTTAGTTATATAGATTTGTAATTTACATCAATTTCAAAATCTCAAGTCTTCCCATACTTAACAGCTGCTGTATGTCCTGCATGAATTTTTTTTCTTTTTAGTCTGACACAGTGCTCTCTGCTGCCATCTCTGTCCAAGACAGGAACTGTCCACAGCAGCAACTAATCTTCATAGAAAACCTTTCCTGCTCTGGACAATTTCTGTCTTGGACAGGGGTGGCAGCAGAGAGCACTGTGTCAGACTGAAAAAAAAAACGTTTCCTGCAGGACATGCAGCAGCTGATAAGTATGGAAAGACTTAAGATTTTTAAATAGAAATAAATAGAATGTGACATGGTGACATTCTGGTGCTATGACACTGTTCAAATCCCACTAGCGACTAACGGACTTCTTCTTCGGCTGTCCTGCATCTGAATAGGCTAGAAGTCAGTGTTTTCAATGCATCTCTATGAAAGCACTTTCGTAGACATGCATTGAAGACACCTAGGGGGGCATGTATCAATGGGCGTACATTTTTTTTTTTTGGCGGAAAGTGGCGATTTGCGCATGATTTTATTTGCAAATGGCCGTTTTGCGAATAAAATATTCGCAAATCGCCACTTTCCGCTGCGTATGCCGGGGGGGCGGGGAGGGGGTGTGGAGGGTTCAGGACTGTGCAAATCTGTGTGAATGTGACCTTAAGTTTCACACAATGTATATAGTGTCTTTGTGCAAATAACGCCTGTTATTTAAAAAAAAATTAAAGACGACTATCATTTTTACATAGTGTGAACCTAGCCTAAGGTCGGGTTTAATGTGCAAATACGGCCGTTGTTATGAAATACGGCCGTGTTTTTTACGTAGTGTTAACATAGCCTAAGGCTTCATTCACATGTCTTGTAGAATTGTCTGTAAATGGACAATTTTAGTGTGCAGCTATGCACACAATTTGTGCCGCAACCCCCACAGGATCCACTCCTTGAAAAAATAGGACATGTCCTAGAGTGGATCGTGGTGACGATCCACCCCTTCCCCTCCGCCGTCTGGCAGCAGAGATGACAGGAGTGCATAATGTGCGCTCCTGTCATCGCCTTTGACTACTCACCTACTCCCCCGTGCTGGCCGGCTTACATGTTCACCAGCAGTGGCATGGACTATGCTGCCTTTTTCTCCCGGCAGCGTAGTCCAGGCCACTTCCGGTGAGCGTGTGTAGGGGAGTAGAAGAGTAGTCAGATGCGATGACAGGAGCGCACATTATGTGCTCCTGTCATCTCTGCTGCCGGGCGGCAGTGGGGGTTTCTGCACTGCTAGAGGATCCATGCCGCAATTCTCCTACGGACTAAGGCACAGTCGTGTGAATGAGGCCTAAGGGCACTATTATGCAAAAATCTTAGTAAAAAGGAACACTGTATAACCAGTCTTCATAATCTGCTGAAGAGTGTTTATTTACATATGGTGAATATTTTACATACAAAACAAGGCAAAATTATATACACATATGTACGAAAAACGGTATACTACAATTTCCCTACCTATGCTTAATATGGGCGTCCCCACAGTTCCAAGTTCAGGGGTTGTCCCTACACTAGGCAGGATAAAATGTTCGTCTGCGCAGGTAAGTGATGATGCATTTAGATAGGTAAGTTTTCAGCACTTAATGGTAATACATGCTCATATATACACAATCACAGGGGCGCCGCAATCATGAGGCGACCTGAATCGTCTGCCTCAGGCGGCGCCACTAGCTGTCACCATGGGGGCGGCATTCAGTGGCAGATTATAATATGAGCGGTTCGGCGGCCGCCCACATTATAATCCGCCACTGACTGTACCATGTACTGGAGCCCCCCCGCCCCCGGGCAGTATCTGTAATGAGATGCTGTGAGCGGGGGGGACTGTATTCATAAGCGCCGCGCTGTACTAAATCAGCCGCGCCGTGCTGATACTACAGTGCGGCGCTTATGAATACAGTCCCCCCCGCTCCCAGCATCTCATTACAGATACTGCCCGGGGGCGGGGGGGCTCCAGTACATGCATTCCACGTCCGTGATCCGTCAGGATCACGGAACGTGGGAATGCAGCCTTTAGTCCCCCGGGTGATGCGCGGCTGCCGGAGGTGTCCCATCCTGTCTCCGGCAGCGCGCGCATCAGAGAGATCCCCGTGCGCCGGAAGTCACAGCCGCAGGCGCATGGCGAGATCTGTGATGCGCGCGCTGCCGGGGACAGGACGGGACACCTCCGGCAGCCGCGCATCACCCGGGACAAGACCAGAGAGGCTCGACGGGGGAACGGAGGGCAGGTGAGTTGTGTGCTGTTTTTTGTTTTATCTGCTGTGCAGGGGGGGGGGGGGGGGGGGGGGGGGGGAGAGGGGGACCATCTATAAGGGAGGGGGGAAAGAGGGGGACGATCTATAAGGGAGGGGGAAAGAGGGGGACGATCTATAAGGGGAAACCATCTATAAGGGAGGGGGAGAGGGAAGAGGGGGACTATCTATAGGGGGGAGAAGGGGACCATCTATAAGGGAGGGGGGAAAGAGGGGTACCATCTATAAGGGGGGGGACGATCTATAAGGGAGGGGGAGAGGGAAGAGGGGGACTATCTATAGGGGGGGGAAGGGGACCATCTATAAGGGAGGGGGGAAAGAGGGGGACCATCTATAAGGGAGGGGGACGATCTATAAGGGGGGGGGACCATCTATAAGGGAGAGGGAAGAGGGGGACCATCTATAGGGGGGGGAAGGGGACCATCTATAAGGGAGGGGGGAAAGAGGGGGACCATCTATAAGGGGGGGGCCATCTATAAGGGAGGGGGGAAAGAGGGGGACCATCTATAAGGGGGGGCCATCTATAAGGGGGGGGGGGCCATCTATAAGGGAGGGGGAGAGGGAAGAGGGGGACTATCTATAGGGGGGGGAAGGGGACCATCTATAAGGGAGGGGGGAAAGAGGGGGACCATCTATAAGGGAGGGGGACGATCTATAAGGGGGGGGGACCATCTATAAGGGAGGGGGAGAGGGAAGAGGGGGACCATCTATAGGGGGGGGAAGGGGACCATCTATAAGGGAGGGGGGAAAGAGGGGGACCATCTATAAGGGAGGGGGGAAAGAGGGGGACCATCTATAAGGGGAGGCCATCTATAAGGGTGGGGGGAAAGAGGGGGACCATCTATAAGGGGGGACCATCTATAAGGGAGGGGGGACCGTCTATAAGGGGGGGAAGAGGGGGACCATGTATAAGGGGGGGAGGGGGAGAGGGAAGAGGGGGACCATCTATAAGGGAGGGGGGAGAGGGGGACCATGTATAAGGGGGGGAGGGGGACCATCTATAAGGGGGGGAAGAGGGGGACCATCTATAAGGGGGGAAGAGGGGGACCATCTCCTAAAAGATCAGCACCCTCCTCTCCTGACATCCTCTGTGCTGCTGGGACTTCTCCTATAGGATTAGCACCCTCCTCTCCTGACATCCTCTGTGCTGCTGGGACCTCTCCTATAGGATTAGCACCCTCATCTCCTGACATCCTCTGTGCTGCTGGGACCTCTCCTATAGGATTAGCCCCCTCCTCTCCTGACATCCTCTGTGCTGCTGGGACCTCTCCTATAAAGTCAGCCCCCTCCTCTCCTGACATCCTCTGTGCAGCAAGGGACCAAACATTATGTTTATTGGGGACAGCAGTGGGGGGGGGGGCAGTAGTGGATTATAATGTGGGCGGATTGACCGGGGGGGGGGGGGGGGGGGGGCGTCATTCTATAGTTCGCCTCGGGCAGCAGAGAGGCTAGAATCACCCCTGCACAATCATACATATCAGGCAGGGAGTTGTAGTTAACCAAAAGGGCCCTATTATACACACAGATTATCTGACAGCTTTTTTTAATCCAAAGCCAGGAATGGATTTGAAAAGAGGAGGAATCTCAGTCTTTCCTTTATTACCTGTTCACTGTTTATAGTCCATTCCTGGCTTTGGCTCAAAAAAATCTGCCAGATAATCTGTTGGTGTAATAGGGCCCTAAGGCTATGCTCCCACTACATAAAAATGACGTCCATGATGTCCCTCATTTTAGCACTAAAAGATGGTTGTCTATTGGTAATGATGGCCCAAATTGTTATTTGCAGCTGTCCTTTTAATGTTGACCTGTTGACTGTTCTTGTTTTCTGCGATGGAGGCTCTGAATGGAGATTTTGACTCAGTGTGGATCTAGCCTAATGTATGACAGACTCTGTGACCAAGCCTTACAATCAAAGTTTTCACTGTCAAAAAGCCCAAACCATGGTGAATATTTAAATGTTTTCATATAAATGGTCTGGGCCCTTTAAGCATCTGAGCCCTCCCACTTGCCACACCTGGAAGAGTTTAATTTGGGCCAAGTACTATATTGTTTGGTTTGGAGCTGGCAGGTAGTGGTCTCTTTGTTCATCCTCTGTGCACTTGTTTGTTACAGCTTTAAAACATGGTAAGTTGGAATGCTTGCATTGATTTCCATAGTGGTTTATAAGAGGTTTGTATAGAATGCTTATGTTTGTAGATCTTATTTCTACAGGGCCTAGCTTTTATTTTGTACTGTTGTTTATAAAGCTTGTTTGCTTCCTAACCTATTGGCATAATGTCTGAGCAGACTGAATATATACATAAATATATATCAGGGCAGTTTCAGGGCCCCTCTATGATAGGGTTCCATTGATTCTAATGGACTCGCGTCATGGAGGGTCTGGAGTTTCTTCCCACTAAGGGTGGGTCAGCCTCCCTCCAGTGCTTCAGCCTGGGCCTGGTGGTACAGTCACTTTAAAACAAGTCAAAATGAGGCTTGAAAAATACAAAAACCATCTTGATGTGCACCTACCATAGTTCATAAAACAAAGCCACCAAGTGATGATAAAAAGTGTTGAGTGAACATGAGAACATTGTTTGGCTGAGTGGCTGAACCCAAACACTCCACATTCAACTCCCGGCGTCTGGAGGAATTGGATGTTTCCCTTGGGAAAACATGGATACAGCTATAGGCATTTTTATGGCTGCTGATACTCCTTTTTACTGTGGCTTGGTGTAGTTTACTTGGTGGGTGCCTACTGTATCTTACAGCCTGCAACTATTGGGAGCAGACTTCAGTCTGATCCTAGCAGTTTAACCCTCCACATGCTGCAGTTGTGGCAGTGTAGAGTGAACTGTATGAGCGGTCTATTGAGCCTGTAAGGCAAGATTTACATGTCCGTCGTGTGATATACAGGCAGCTTACGGACCTTACATCACGGACTAAACTCTTCAACTCTTATGGGATTCCCTGCATCATAATTCATTATAATGCAGTGAGCTCCAAAACGGTTAAAGCTTTATGCTACTGTACTGACGCAGCCTTGTCAGTTCAGCTGTGGAGGGCTTGAGCTGTTACAGAGATCACTGCATCATAATGTATGAGTTTGAGTTCAGTCTGTGATATACAGTCAGCTTACGGATCATATATCACAGACTGAACACAGACATGTGACTCTTGCCTTGGTGTAAAATAAGTTTTGCTTTGTTACTATAGATTTGCTCATCTCTAGAATCTTAGAAGGTGAATTATAAACATGACAAATTGCAGTTTGCTGAAATGGGTCACTAATTAGAACAAAAAATGTAAGGTAAAAAAAGTTTAGGTCATTGGACCTGTGGTTAGGTAGAACTGTCTAAATGAGCCTTATGTGTTTTTTTTTTTTTCATAAGAAGCAAATGTGTGCTTTCCTTGGGCTAGGGCTTTATTGTCCCCAAACATTGAAGCTCTGTTTATCCTTAAAGTGACTGTACCACCAGGCCCAGACTGAAGCACTGGAGGCGGGCCAACCCACCCTTAGTGGGAGGAAACTCTCGCCCCTCTATGATAGGGTTTCAGTGATTCTAATGGAGTCACGTCATGGAGGGGCTGGAGTTTCTTCCCACTAAGGGTGGGTCGGCCCGCCTCCAGTGCTTCAGCCTGGGACTGGTGGTACAGTCACTTTAAGCTATGCCTAATGTGCCTATTAGAGATGAGCGAACCTCAAGCATGCTCGAGTCCATCCGAACCCGAACTTTTGGCATTTGATAAGCGGTGGCTGCTGAACTTGGATAAAGCCCTAAGGCTATGTGGAAATCATAGATATAGTCATTGGCTGTATCAATGTTTGGCTGTATCAATGTCTTCCAGACAACCTTAGAGCTTTATCCACGTTCAGCAGCCCCAGCTAATCACATACCGAACGTTCGGGTTCGGATGGACTCGAACCCGATTCGCTCATCTCTAGTGCCCATCACATAGATTTCATGTGTCCTTTTGTCGCATGTTTAAATGGGTTATGCAGAAATTAAGTAGACAAAGCTACTTTCTTGCAAAAACCAGCTTTATTCACTTCATTTGAACTGATCTGTAAAACCACACCCAAACTAAGGTCAAGAGTGGTGCTGTTTTTAGAAGAAAGCGGCCATATTCTTCTAATCCTGGACAACCCTTTTAAGTCAATTTCTGTGGCTTTGTGTGTGTGCTTTATGTATCTGTGAAATTTAAAGGGATTAAATGTGGGTCCACCCTATCTTGCACTTGAAATCTTCCCAGCCTCCCACTGGGCTTTTTTTTTTTTTTTTTTTTTTTTTTTTTTTTTTTTTTTTTTCGGTATAAAAGGTGCAAAAGCAGGAGAGTTTGCACAGCTCCTATTGACTTTTCTGCAAATGGTGTAGCTCTCAGCGACAGTATGACTTTGTAACCACCTATTGGATAGGGAACACCCCTTTATAAGTTGTAAGCTCTGTTCATAAGGTTCTATACAAAAGCAATTTCAAGATTCTTAAAGGAACGATTAGCAGGTTAGACGAATCTAAGCTGCTGATGGCCCCCTATTGTGCACCGGCCATTGAGGAGGAAGGTATGTCTCTTACACTCCTCCTCAGCGCCATTCCTGTTCTGTTAGCAGTTTACTCCTCAGTCCAGCACGCTGTTGGCACTGTCCCGCCCCCATAGCACCTATCTAGCCAGCTCCTTCTAAATAAAAGGCATTCCTTTCGCCTTGGTGCCCACGAGCGCAATAGAGGACTGTCAGCAGGTAATTCCCCCTGTAATAGAATTTGTTTTTTCTCCAGAGGGAATGCATCTCTATACATATTGGCCAAGCGGGAGTGCAGATGGGCAATGCTTGCTGGGAGCTTTACTGTCTAGAGCATGGAATCCAGCCAGATGGAATTATTCCTAAGGATAGGAATATTGCAGATGCATCTTTTGGTACTTTCTTCTTTGAAACTGGATCAGGAAAACATGTGCCCCGAGCAGTACTTGTTGACTTGGAACCAAGTGTTATTGGTAAGATGCATATGTAGGATATTGGGATAATTTCCTATTTATTTGGAAAGGGGGAGGGGCTACAATAAGGAAAATATCACTACTTAATATATCTTTTCTTTTTTTGTGTCCCCCCCCCCCCCCCTTAATTTTTTTTATTTTTTTTTTATTTTTTTTATTTTGGGTGAGAGGCTTAAAGAGGTACTCTGGCTAAAAAAGTGCTCAAAAGAACTGATCTATTTAAAGCGACTCTGTACCCACAATCTGTCCAACCCCCCCAAACCACTTGTACCTTCGGATAGCTGCTTTTAATCCAAGATCTGTCCTGGCGTCCGTTCAGCAGGTGATGCAGTTATTGTCCTAAACAACTTTTAAACTTGCAGCCCTGTGCCCAATGGGCGTGGCTTCAAATATCTGTGCCCTAACTTTGCACCGTCCCTCGTCCCCACCCTCACCATCATTAGGAATGCCAATGGAACATTTTCTGCATGCTGAACATTGCACAGGTGCCTTAACGATCCAGCCCATGTGCCGGGCTAAACAGGTGGGGAATAAGAGACAATCTGACTGGAGCATTCCTAATGAGGAGAGTGAGAGTGTGCCAAGCGGTTTGGGGTGGTCAGATTGTGGGTACAAAGTCGCTTTAAAAACTTCAAGTACTTATGTACTTATTTGCTGATTTATGTACTGCAGGACATAAGTCTGACACAGTGCTCTTTGTTGCTACCTCTGTCTGTGAAAGCAACTGACTACAAATCCATATAGAAAACCTCTTCTGCTTTGGACCGTTCCTGACACAGAGCTGGCAACAGAGGGCAATATGTCAGACTGGAAGACTGGAAAAAATACAGCACTTTTTGCAAGACATACAGCAGCTGAGTACTGGAAGTTGGACTTTTAATTAGGGGCGGAGCTAGAAATATATATATATTTATAATATATATTTTTTATTATTATATTTCATTTCATTCTCTGTGATGTTCCTGGCTGCAGCCACAAGAATGATGCAGAGCAGAAAGCCAATGGCTATGACAGTCCACTGTTTCTACCTACAGGGGCCCATTAGGAGCCCTTATGATTAAATACAAAGGTGCAGGAGCAGACTACCTTCTGCATAAAGGGGAACTCCTGGTAGAGGTTAAAAAATATGCAGAAACATATAGCATTACTTGCCTATCTATTCCAGTTTAAATACCAAAAATCCGTTTGTTTTGTTCTGTATTTTTTTTTTTTTCTGCACTTTTTGGTAAGCAGTTCCCAGAATGCAGACATACTTGTCAGACTCCAGTCTATGGTCAGGTGGATTCTGCCATCTGCCAAATGATTGGACATGTCAATTCTTTGGATGAATGATGGAATCCACCTGACCAAAGAATGGAGTCTGTAGGACAGATGGAGATGCGAGTTGTGGGAACTTCTCTGCAGATTCCTCAGTGTGAACAAACCCTTACGGGGTAAAGTTCTGTTTTTATATTTTTTGACATGACACAATGCAATTTATTCTTGAAAACATGCTCTAGGTGAGATCAGATCTGGACCATACCGCACACTGTTCCATCCAGAACAGCTCATTACTGGCAAAGAAGATGCTGCCAATAATTATGCCAGAGGTCACTATACCATTGGAAAGGAGATTGTTGATGGTGTGTTAGACAGACTACGAAAAATGGTAAGTTATTAGTATTGTAAGGAAACCTGTTTCTCTGCTGCTGTTATACCCTATTTGCCCTGCCTGTGAGGGTTTACCATCTTTAATCCCTTGCAGCAAAATGACATTCCGGGCATGCCATGATGTGCAGGGGCTCTATGAAGCAAGCTCGGGAGCTGAGCTCACTTCATAGTGAGGACTGGCTGCTTCATATATTCTTCCCGTGTTTGTGTGGGTTTCCTTTGGGTACTACGGCTTTCTCCTACAACCAAGAACATACAGATAGGCGAATTTAGATTGTGAACCCTAATGGGGATTGCAATCAGTTGGTACTATACAAATAATTATTATTTTACACTAAGTTTTTAAAAATGACATAGACCCTACCCCAAAAAGTTCAAATTGGACCATTTCCTATTTTAAAACACACAAATATATTTTGTTACATCAGATAATTACGCACGCTATGATAGTGTTCCCGAACCAGCACTGTGGTTGGAAAAATAAACACACTGGTTCTTAAAAGGCAAGGAGGAAAAAACGAAAATTGAAAAATTGAAAAACGACCTGGTCCATTAAGGCCAAAATAGGCAGCAGAGGCAAGGGGTTAAAGGAAAGGGATTTGTCGTTTAATCTAGGTAAACTAACTTTTGTCTTTTTGTTTATGCAGGCAGACCAATGCTCCGGCCTTCAAGGGTTTCTAATATTTCACAGTTTTGGAGGTGGCACGGGCTCTGGTTTCACTTCCCTGCTGATGGAACGTTTATCTGTTGACTATGGAAAGAAGTCAAAGCTTGAGTTCTCTGTCTATCCTGCTCCACAAATTTCTACTGCAGTTGTAGAGCCTTATAACTCCATTCTGACAACCCACACAACTCTGGAGCATTCAGATTGTGCTTTCATGGTAGACAATGAGGCAATTTATGACATCTGTAACCGCAACCTGGACATTGAGCGTCCGTCTTATACCAACCTGAATCGGTTAATAGGGCAGATAGTTTCCTCTATTACAGCCTCTTTGAGGTTTGATGGTGCATTGAATGTTGACTTAACAGAGTTCCAAACTAACTTGGTGCCCTATCCGAGAATACATTTCCCACTAGTAACGTACTCCCCCATAATATCGGCAGAGAAGGCTTACCATGAACAACTGTCTGTACCAGAGATTACTAATGCTTGCTTTGAATACTCAAATCAAATGGTCAAATGTGACCCCAGACGTGGTAAATATATGGCTTGCTGCTTGTTATACAGAGGTGATGTGGTGCCCAAAGATGTAAATGCCGCAATAGCTGCTATTAAAACCAGGAGGTCAATCCAGTTTGTCGACTGGTGTCCTACAGGATTTAAGGTGGGAATTAACTACCAGCCTCCCACTGTCGTCCCTGGAGGAGACTTGGCTAAAGTTCAGCGTGCGGTCTGTATGCTGAGTAATACAACAGCAATTGCAGAGGCCTGGGCTAGGCTGGACCATAAGTTTGACCTAATGTATTCTAAGAGGGCTTTTGTTCACTGGTATGTAGGAGAGGGGATGGAGGAAGGAGAGTTCTCTGAAGCTAGAGAGGATATGGCTGCTCTAGAAAAGGATTATGAAGAGGTGGGGACAGAGTCTGGCAATGGTGGAGATGAAGAGGATGATGAATACTGAAATTTAATATGCAATTAAAACATAAATTTTGCAAACAAGGTTGGAATTTAATCACTGGCTAGGTATTCCAATGTTTTAAAGTCAATTTAGTAGTTGAGAATTGAAAACCAGTGTGCCTATCTGCTCTGTACATATGTAATGTTAAAAGATGCTAATAAAAAAAATCATATCTATGCTCTGTATCATTCTAAAAGATGCTTCATGAAACCTAGTTCTGTAAAACATTGTGGGGGTCTTAATATCTTGATCAAAGGAGAATTTGAGAGTGTAGAGAGGGAAAACATTTCTTGGGAAATTCTTCCTCAAGATGTATCCAATCTTTAGTTTAAAAATAGTTAAATTAAATGGGAGGATGGGTTGTATGTAGGGATGAGCGAATTTAAAGTTCTAAGGAAGCTAAGTGCTTAACTAGGCTTGACCATCGGCTTGTCAGCCAGCTGTCTTTGTACGCAGTGCTTGTAAAAGTCTGCTGACAAGCCAATGGCTTAGCCTAGGGAAGTGCTACAGTAATTGGTCCATCTGCTTTTATCCCTTTGCTCCATCGCAGATGTGTACATACCCACGTGACTTCGGTCAGTCACTGGTCTTGACAGTGTGGTATCCCAACACGGGTGGCTCTGTTTTAAACATCCCTGGCAAAAGCCTTGTACTTCGAAAGTAAAGTGATAATGAAGTATTGTATAAGTTTTGCCACTAGATGTCGCTATGTATATATTGCACAGCTGTAGTCACCTATGGGTTACTATATTGTACTTTGGGATCCTTTATACCAATGAGAGATGCTGTTCTTTCTTTGCCTATCCCTGTCCTTTTTTTTTTTTTTTTTTTTTTTTTTCTCTCCACCACCATTTAGAGGTTGTTACGTATACCATGCAGGAAGTAGTCACATGTGGAGAAGTGTAGTTCAGTTCTGATTCTCTGAGGAGTAGTGCACACAGATCAGGCATCCCTGCTGAACTTAGCTAGGAGCCCGGCTCTACCGGGTTCCCTGTCCGGGACAGACCAGCTGTAGTGTACAGACATGTATGGAGAACAGAGACTTTCTTTCTTAAAGCAACACTTCCACTAACGATGCAGTGCTAAACACTAAAGAGAGGACAAGTCAGAGGACACCCCAAGCTACGCAGTTAACACATCTACACAGTGCAGGACAGTATTCTAGACAGAGGAACTGATCCAGATAGAGCAAGGCAGCAAAGGGCCTATGTACTCTCGCAGCGCAGGTGACACTTTGCTCGACTCAGGTAACTAGGACTGGGGCTCTTGTCACCCTGGCAGAACAGGTAACTCAACACTGCAGGGCAGAAAGTGGTACAGTCAAAACACGGGCACAAGTATTTTTCTTTCAAGTATTCTTCTACAAAAGTTCCAGCAGAGCACAGTACTACACTGGGTTGGGACTCCTGTCCACTTCTCTGAACTCTTTACTCTTCTCAGCATGCAACCAAGTCAGCACTGCAATCTTATGATATGTTTACACAGGCAGATTTATCTGACAGATTTTTAAAGCCAGGAACAGACCATAAACAGGGAACCGGTCATAAAGGAAAGACTGAGATTTCTCCTCTCTTCAAATCCATTCCTGGTTTTGGCTTCCAAAATCTGTCAGATCTGCCTGTGTAAACGCACCCTTACTCTACCTCAGCAACTCTCAGTACAGATCTAGTGAGAGCAAGTCTGTATCCCTCAAGTATCATTCACCTGTATTACCAGAGACTTGCCAGTAAAGAAAAGTTGTATTCTACTGGGACTCAGTTATCATTGCACCGGCACCTACACACAGGGCAGTTTCTAGGTCATTTTGGCAACAGGGCAAATTTTGATAAAAGCGCCCCCCCCCACCTCACTCAGTTCCGCTCTGGGGAAGAAAGGGGGGCTTTTATCAAGATTCAGGATACTAGGAAGAAGCAGTGTGTGTATTGCAGCATAGAGCAGTGCAGCGCTCCTAACAGATAATGTTCTACTTAATACAAATTCATCATACAGGGACTCACAGGTGACGTCTTCTTTGATCTGAGGCGTCACTTTCACTTTTTCTCTCCATCCGGCTCCGGCTTCCATGACTGTTTCTTGCAGCTACAATTCATCTCTTCTGTACCTGCCAGACAGACATCTCCGGATCCGCAGTTCCAGAAACTTCCTTCCCCTTTCCCACCTATAAGGTCCCAAACTGTATGCTGGGAGAGCTGGATGACCTCCATTACACTGACATACAGGATGCTGGGAAAGCTGGGTGACCTCCATTATACACTGACATACAGGATGCTGGGAGAGCTGGGTGACCTCCATTACACTGACATACAGGATGCTGGGTGACCTCCATTACACTGACATACAGGATGCTGGGAGAGCTGGGTGACCTCCATTATACACTGATATAGTGACATACAAGAATAGGGGAGAGCTGGATGACCTCTATTACACTGACGTACAGGATTAGGGGAGAGCTGGGTGACCTCCATTATACTGCCATACAGGATTAGGGGAGAGCTGGGTGACCTCCATTATACTGCCATTCAGGATTAGGGGAGAGCTGGGTGACCTCCATTATACTGCCATTCAGGATTAGGGGAGAGCTGGGTGACCTCCATTATACTGCCATACAGGATTAGGGGAGAGCTGGGTGACCTCCATTATACTGCCATAGAGGATTAGGGGAGAGCTGGGTGACCTCCATTACACTGACATTTAGGATTAGGGGAGAGCTGGGTGACCTCCATTATACTGACATACAGGATTAGGGGAGAGCTGGGTGACCTCCATTATACACTGACATACAGGATTAGGGGAGAGCTGGGTGACCTCCATTATACACTGACATACAGGATTAGGGGAAAGCTGGGTGACCTCCATTATACTGCCATACAGGATTAGGGGAGAGCTGGGTGACCTCCATTATACTGCCATTCAGGATTAGGGGAGAGCTGGGTGACCTCCATTATACTGCCATACAGGATTAGGGGAGAGCTGGGTGACCTCCATTACACTGACATACAGGATTAGCGGAGAGCTGGGTGACCTCCATTATACACTGACATACAGGATTAGGGGAGAGCTGGGTGACCTCCATTACACTGATATACAGGATTAGGGGAGAGCTGGGTGACCTCCATTATACTGCCATACAGGATTAGGGGAGAGCTGGGTGACCTCCATTACACTGACATTCAGGATTAGGGGAGAGCTGGGTGACCTCCATTATACTGACATACAGGATTAGGGGAGAGCTGGGTGACCTCCATTACACTGATATACAGGATTAGGGGACAGCTGGGTGACCTCCATTATACTGCCATACAGGATTAGGGGAGAGCTGGGTGACCTCCATTATACACTGACATACAGGATTAGGGGAGAGCTGGGTGACCTCCATTATACTGCCATACAGGATTAGGGGAGAGCTGGGTGACCTCCATTATACTGACATACAGGATTAGGGGAGAGCTGGGTGACCTCCATTATACTGACATACAGGATTAGGGGAGAGCTGGGTGACCTTCATTATACTGATTTACAGGATTAGGGGAGAGCTGGGTGACCTCCATTATACTGACATACAGGATTAGGGGAGAGCTGGGTGTCCTCCATTATACACTGCCATACAGGATTAGGGGAGAGCTGGGTGACCTCCATTATACTGACATACAGGATTAGGGGAGAGCTGAGTGCCCTCCATTATACACTGACATACAGGATTAGGGGAGAGCTGGGTGATCTCCATTATACTGCCATACAGGATTAGGGGAGAGCTGGGTGACCTCCATTATACTGACATTCAGGATTAGGGGAGAGCTGGGTGAACTCCATTATACTGACATACAGGATTAGGGGAGAGCTGGGTGACCTCCATTATACTGACATACAGGATTAGGGGAGAGCTGGGTGACCTCCATTATACTGCCATACAGGATTAGGGAAGAGCTGGGTGACCTCCATTACACTGACATACAGGATTAGGGGAGAGCTGGGTGACCTCCATTATACTGAAATACAGGATTAGGGGAGAGCTGGGTGACCTCCATTACACTGATATACAGGATTAGGGGACAGCTGGGTGACCTCCATTATACTGCCATAGAGGATTAGGGGAGAGCTGGGTGACCTCCATTACACTGACATTTAGGATTAGGGGAGAGCTGGGTGACCTCCATTATACTGACATACAGGATTAGGGGAGAGCTGGGTGACCTCTATTATACACTGACATACAGGATTAGGGGAGAGCTGGGTGACCTCCATTATACACTGACATACAGGATTAGGGGAGAGCTGGGTGACCTCCATTATACTGCCATACAGGATTAGGGGAGAGCTGGGTGACCTCCATTATACTGCCATACAGGATTAGGGGAGAGCTGGGTGACCTCCATTATACTGCCATACAGGATTAGGGGAGAGCTGGGTGACCTCCATTACACTGACATACAGGATTAGCGGAGAGCTGGGTGACCTCCATTATACACTGACATACAGGATTAGGGGAGAGCTGGGTGACCTCCATTATACACTGACATACAGGATTAGGGGAGAGCTGGGTGACCTCCATTATACTGACATACAGGATTAGGGGAGAGCTGGGTGACCTCCATTACACTGACATACAGGATTAGGGGAGAGCTGGGTGACCTCCATTATACTGCCATACAGGATTAGGGGAGAGCTGGGTGACCTCCATTACACTGACATTCAGGATTAGGGGAGAGCTGGGTGACCTCCATTATACTGACATACAGGATTAGGGGAGAGCTGGGTGACCTCCATTACACTGATATACAGGATTAGGGGACAGCTGGGTGACCTCCATTATACTGCCATACAGGATTAGGGGAGAGCTGGGTGACCTCCATTACACTGACATTCAGGATTAGGGGAGAGCTGGGTGACCTCCATTATACTGACATACAGGATTAGGGGAGAGCTGGGTGATCTCCATTATACTGACATACAGGATTAGGGGAGAGCTGGGTGACCTCCATTACACTGATATACAGGATTAGGGGAGAGCTGGGTGACCTCCATTATACACTGCCATACAGGATTAGGGGAGAGCTGGGTGACCTCCATTATACACTGACATACAGGATTAGGGGAGAGCTGGGTGACCTCCATTATACTGACATACAGGATTAGGGGAGAGCTGGGTGACCTCCATTATACTGCCATTCAGGATTAGGGGAGAGCTGGGTGACCTCCATTATACTGACATACAGGATTAGGGGAGAGCTGGGTGACCTCCATTATACTGACATACAGGATTAGGGGAGAGCTGGGTGACCTCCATTACACTGACATACAGGATTAGGGGAGAGCTGGGTGACCTCCATTATACACTGACATACAGGATTAGGGGAGAGCTGGGTGACCTCCATTATACTGACATACAGGATTAGGGGAGAGCTGGGTGACCTCCATTACACTGATATACAGGATTAGGGGACAGCTGGGTGACCTCCATTATACTGCCATACAGGCAGGGGCGGTCTTGGCATTTCTGGGGCCCCAAGCGAAGTTATGTCTGGGGCCTCCCCCTCGACATGCGTTCCAAAACAATAGACCGCTGTGTGTTGCCCCCAGTAGTATATACCTCTTGTGCGCTACCGCCAGTAATATATACTCCTTGTGTGCTGCCCCCAATAGTATATACCCCTTGTGTCCTGCCCTCAGTAGTATATAGACCTTGTTTGCTTCCCCCAGTAGTATATAGACCCCTGTGTGTTCCCCCAGTTATATATAGCCCCCTGTGTGTTCCCCCAGTTATATATAGCCCCCCCCGTGTGCTCCCCCAGAAGTATATAGACTTCCTGTGTGCTGCCCCAGTTGTATATAGACCCCCTGTGTGCTGCCCCCAGTTGTATATACCCCCTGTGTGATCCCTGACTAGTATATAGGCCCCCTGTGTGCTCCCTCAGGGGTATTTAGCCCCCCTGTGTGCTTCCCCACTTGGATATAGACCTCCTGTGTGCTCCCCCACTTGGATATAGACCACTGTGTGCTCCCCCACTTGGATATAGACCCCTGTGTGCTCCTCCAGTAGTATATAAACCCCCTCTGTGGTTCCCCCAGTAGTATAAAGACCCCCTGTGTGCCCCACCAGTATTATATAGACCCCTTGTGTGCTCCCCCAGTTATATATAGACCACCTGTGTGCCTCACAAGTAGTATATAGACCCCCTGTATATTCCCCCAGTAGTATATAGACCCCCTGTGTGCCCCACCAGTAGTATATAGACCCCTGTGTGCTCCCCCAGTAGTATATAGCCCCCCTGCGTGCTCCCCCACTTGGATATAGACCTCCTGTGTGCTCTCCAAGTTGTATATAGACCCCATTCTGCTGCCCCAAGTAGTACATAGACCCCCTGTGTGCTGCCCCCAGTAGTATATAAACCCCTCTGTGAAGCCCCAGTAGTCTATAGCCCCCCTGTGTGCTCCCCCTGTTATATAGCTCCCCTGTGTGCTCCCCCCATTTATATAGATCTCCAATGTGCGCTCCCCCAGTTAAACAGACCCCTGTGTGCTCCCCCTCCCATATAGTATATAACACAATAAAACAAACACTTATACTCACCTGAGTCCGGGCGTCTCCTCTTCTCTTCACTCTTGTGGCGGCAAGGGTTTTCCCTGCGATCACAAGAGGCCGCACTCCCCTTGTCCTGGCGCAGATGCTCCAGTGATGTCACTGGAGCACCGGCACCACAAGGACAAAGCTGCCACTTGTGACCGCAGGGAAAACCCTTCCTGCGGCCACAAGAGTGTCTGACAGGAAGGGGGCCAATGTCTCCCGCCCTGTCAGTGCTGCAGCATGTAACTATAAGCGCTCATAGTTACAGTTCAGATGGCAGCAGCGAGCGGGGCAGCGACCCTGTCCAGCGGTATTAAGCACAAGAGTGGGGCATGGGGGCCCCCCTGGATGTTGGGGGCCCCAAGCGATCGCTTGGGGTGCTTGGTGCCAAAGACCGCCACTGCATACAGGATTAGGGGAGAGCTGGGTGACCTCCATTACACTGACATTCAGGATTAGGGGAGAGCTGGGTGACCTCCATTATACTGACATACAGGATTAGGGGAGAGCTGGGTGATCTCCATTATACTGACATACAGGATTAGGGGAGAGCTGGGTGACCTCCATTACACTGATATACAGGATTAGGGGAGAGCTGGGTGACCTCCATTATACACTGCCATACAGGATTAGGGGAGAGCTGGGTGACCTCCATTATACACTGACATACAAGATTAGGGGAGAGCTGGGTGACCTCCATTATACTGACATACAGGATTAGGGGAGAGCTGGGTGACCTCCATTATACTGACATACAGGATTAGGGGAGAGCTGGGTGACCTCCATTACACTGACATTCAGGATTAGGGGAGAGCTGGGTGACTTGTCAGCTCTGGCGCCGGGGCGGGGCTTATCGTCGGGGGCGGGGCTTATCACGGGGGGGGTAGGGGCGGGGGCTTATCGGGACATATCGGGGCTCCCTCTGTACAGGATCCCCCACCATATACTTACCTGTCACCCTGCAGCCTCCAGCTCCTCTTCTTGTTGAGTCCGTCCTCTTCTGGCTTCCGGTGCAGGCAGCCATCCTGTCATACACAGCCGCCTGCACAGGAAGCCCCTCTGTCTCTGCCCCAGCACTGTTTCCTTTAGCTGTGCCTGCTGTATGCACAGCTAAAGGTGTCTCTGGCCAGGGGATCTGGAACTTAGATTCCAGATCCTCGGGCCAGTCCTGATGATGCGGGGGCTCGGGCGCCTTCTGGCGCCCCCTAGCTGTGGGCGCCCCGTGCGGTAGCCTGGCTCGCCCGCCCCTAGAAACGGCCCTGCCTACACACAAGCTATACTGTCCTTGGGTCATTTCCCCTTACTGTGGGTGGTGGCACTGACAGTCCGGGTGGGTCATATCTCCACTCTGGACTACCGTGATAAGCTCCCAAGGGACCCATCACAGCCCGCCAGGTCACCGACCATTGGGGATCAATATAGCCATCCACAAAAAAACTAAAAGCAGGGATATCATTACACCTGTGTGCTGAGTTAGCACTGCTGTCACGACAACCTCCTAACCAGCTAAGCTATATTCCACCAACCACCCATCATAGAAGTGTCGTCACACATAACAATCTAGCAAGTGACCGGTTGTTAGAGATGAGCGGACTTTTGGTCCGACAGTATCGGCGCTCTCTCCTCATGCCTGTGGACCTGGCCGTATAGTTGCGATCCCACGAATATGTGCCCGGATATTCCAGGGATTTCAACATCGATTCCCTGGAATATTCTGGCCGCATATTCCCAGGATCACAGGCATGCTGACAGAGCGAACTGCTTTCGGACCAAAAGTCTGAACCGTTTGCTCATCTCTATCGGTTGCATGCAGCTACCACAGTAGTCTTGCGCTGTACGTCAGTGATCAGATGCAGCCAAGAAAACAGCCTTGTAGAGAGTATGCAGAATGGCAGTGCTAAAGGTACTTTACTTTTTTCTTTTTTTCTCTTTGCTTCCACCTAGTGGTGAACAATTTCTTAAAACCTTTTTAAATGATGACAGAAGTCATTTAATGTTGGGAATGGGTAGCATGGCATAGAAAAAAAGTAGCTTACAGTATTATGATATACTTCAAAACTCTTAACTTTTATTTGTTGCACACTTTTTTGTAAAATCTATATCAGAATGGCTAGCACTGTAAATCCATTTAGTTGGTTGTCCATGCAAAAAACTGCCATTTCCTGGCACTGTTATGGAAGGCCTGGAATCCATCAATGCTGTATAAGTCAGGGACTCCCAAGTGCAAGCTGTGGCTGCATTTTTGTTGATGCTGCAACAAGATGACTCTGTAAAATAAAGTATAGTTCTTGAAACTGAATACCTTGGCTTTTGTGTTCCCATTAAATGAAGCAACAATGTATTGCAACTAGCAACTGTAGCTATATCTGTCTACTCTACACCCACATCATGTGATTTTTTTTGTAAAGCATAGGAAGAGTACTAACCGTGCTCATGTAGGTACCAAAATGGTGGTAATCAGTAACTTGGACAATGAGCTGTCAACAATAGGAGTTAAAGAGCAGCATATCAGAAGGAAGCAAGTTTGCAAACTGAATATATAGTGTTAAAAAAATAAAGGGAACACTCAAATAACAAATCCTAGATCTGAATGAATGAAATATTCTCATTGAATACTTTATTCTGTACAAAGGTGAATGTGCTGATATCAAAATTACACAAAAATTATCAATGGAAATCAAATTTATTAATCAATGGAGACCTGGATTTGGAGGCACACACAAAATTAAAGTGGAAAAACACACTCCATGCTGATACCACTTTTGATGTAATGTCCTCAAAACAAGTACAATGAGGCTCCTTATTGTGTGTGTAGCCTCCAGGTGCCTGTATGACCTTCCTACAATGCCTGGGCATGCTCCTGATGAGGTTGCGGATGGTCTCCTGAGGGATCTCCTCCCAGACCTGGACTAAAGCATCCGCCAATTCTGAGACAGTCTGTGGTGCAACTTGATGTCCCAGGTGTGCTCAATCGGATTCAGGTCTGGGGAACAGGCGGGCCAGTCTATAGCTTCAATGCCTTCATCTTGCAGAAACTGCTGTCACACTTCAGCCACATGAGGTCTAGCATTGTCCTGCAGTAGGAGAAACCCAGGGCCAACCGCACCAGCATATGGTCTCACAAGGGGTCTGAGGATCTCATCTCGGAACCAAATGGCAGTCAGGCTACCTCTGGTGAGCACATGGAGGACTCCAAAGAAATGCCACCCCACACCATTGCTGACTCACTGCCAGGGTGGTCATGCTGAAGGATGTTTCAGGCAGATCGCTTTCCACAGGGTCTCCAGACTGTCTCGTTCTCATCGTGAACCTACTTTTTTATGTGAAGAGCACAAGGCGCCAGTGGCAAATTTGCCAATCCTGGTGTTCTCTGGCAAATGCCAAGCATCCTGCATGGTGTTGGGCTGTGAGCACAACCCCTATCTGTGGACATCAGACCCTCATACCACCCTTATGGAGTCGGTTTCTAACAGTTTGTGGCCTGCTGGAGGTAATTTTGCAGGGCTCTGGTAGTGCTCCTCTTGTTCCTCTTTGCACACAGGTCCTGCTGCTGGATTGTTGCCCTCCTACAGCCTCCTCCACATCTCCTGGCATACTGACCTGTCTCCTGGTAGCGCCTCTGGACTCTATGCTGACAGACACAGCAAACCTTCTTGCCATGGCTCGCATTGATGTGCCATCCTGGATGAGCTGCACTACCTAAGCCACTTGTGTGGGTTATAGAGTCTGTCTCATGCTACCATGAGTGTGAAAGCACCACCAACATTCAAAAGTGGCCAGAACATAAGCCAGAAAGCATAGTTACTGAGAAGTGATCTGTTGTCCCCACCTGCATAACCACTCCTTTGAGTGTGTCTTGCTAATTGCATGTGAAATTGATTCTTAATCAGTGTTGCTTCCTAAGTGAACAAATTGATTTCACAGACATTTGATTTACTTGGAGTTATATTGTGTTAAGTGTTCCCTTTATTTTTATTTTTTATTTTTTTTGAGCAGTGTATTTACCAAAATAATCAAGCCAAGAAGTATACCTGTTAGTTGAGATGAATTTCTCCTAGGGCAGGTCTTTTCAAACCTCTTTGTACTTATAATATTATATAATAAAAGTAGGCATTTAAGTAGAAGCGTGCAATGGTAATTTCCTGATCTCATACATTTTATTGAAACGAGTTGTCAATGCCAAAAATGTCAATGTCTCAATAACTTGTCATGTGACCTTTAGGCATTAATTAGTTTAACACTGTCTGAAGCATAGTGGCCCACAGGTTATTGAGGTTCTGGGGTGCAGATTAATGGGCCTCTATGCAGAGAATCTGCTGATCTCTTCGGTTTTTTATGGGATTTAGGTCTATACCTGCACCTATATGCTCTTTTAGGTCTGTAAATCATAAAGTGTGTGAATGACCCCTTCCTTAAAATCCAGGTTGTCTCCTGAAGTCAGCATTTTGTGCTGGTTGAAAAAAAAAAGACTGAACAAAGGAAGTCATGGCTCAATGCATCTGTCAATCAAATGACTGCCTTCTCTGTGAGCATACAGATGACCAGGACTTCCCGTGTTTGTTTGTTTTTTTGTCTTTTTTTTTCCAACCAACACAAGACTAAAAAGCTGCCTTCAGGAGACTGGACCTGAATACAAGTAAGTATAAATTTTATTTTAAAGCAAAACAAATATACTCTGTTTTAGATTTTGAAAGTTAAATTGATATTGGTTTTACTGATTTTACTTACTGTGTTCATTAGCATTTTTACTGAGCACTTGGATTTCTCTTGTTGCGTTGTAGTTGCCTTTCAAGACATGACTTTTTGGTTCTCTGAAGCGTTTAGAAAACTCCCCTTTAATTTTTTTACAAGTATCTTCAGTAACAAATCTGCAAAAAGGTCAAATACAAGAACATTTCCCTTTTAATCCGGAGGATGTTCAGGATCACAAAATATTTTACATATGACTGGTGAATGCCTTAAAAATAAAGAATAAGCCACACCTACTGACCTAGATTTCCCTTAGCTTCCTGGTTCCTATTACAAGCAGGAACTACCTGCTCAGCAAGTCAGTCATTCTAAGCATATATCAAAAATAGGCAGATTATAATGAGGGTAATCTGGGCTACTGCCCGGGGCCCTATGCTGCGGGGGGCTCAGTGAGATTGCCCCCATTATAACACCACCACCAGTTAATACAGTAGCCCACTTGTCTGCTGCATAGTTACATTATGCTGCGGCAGTAGTAACAGCGCCACCAGCTGCAGTGCTATGCTCTGGCCATTTAACTATGAGCATTCTACTGGGATGAAAAGATGTATTCCCATCGCATTTTTATTCTGTTACTGGATTTGCGAACCCAGCTTCAGATATGAGAGGAGGATGCAAGGAGGTCTTACAGCTTGTTGCACGTAAAAGGGGTTATCCAGCAACAGTCTTTTTCTTCCAAATGAACTAGTTTCAGAAAGTTATATAGATTTTTAATTTACTTCGATTTAAAAATCTCAAGTCTTCCCTTACTTATCAGCTGCTGGATGTCCTGCAGGAAATTTTTTCTTTGCAGTCTGACACAGTGCTCTCTGCTACCACCTCGGTCCAAGACAGAAACTGTCTTGAGCAAGAAAGGTTTTCTATAGGAATTTGCTGCTGCTCTGTACAGTTCCTGTCTCGGACAGAGGTGGCAGCAGAGTGCACTGTGTCAGACTGAAAAGAAAACAAAACTTTTTGCAGGATGTCCAGCAGCTGATAAGTACGGGAAGACTTAAGATTTTTAAATAGTAAAGTAAGTAAATTACAAATCTATATCACTTTCTGAAACCAGTTGATTGGAAAGAAAAAGATTTTTGTTGGATAACCCCTTTAGAGGGTCTCGAAAAGCCTCTTTTGACCCTGTGCTATAGAATAAAAGTATTTTTCTATGTTTTGAAAGCACAGCTGGATATATGAAATATACAATGTGAATTGCAGCTGATTGATTATTTACTTTTTTGGACTTCCTATAACTGCATTTTCCTGCAGTACTATGGGGCTAGGGCTATCCTAGGCTATTGTTTTTGGGTGGAAAACTTTGGTCATCTTAAAGAAAAGATGCAAGATTGGACTAGACCCACCAGACCCTGTCTTAGTGGCCATGCAGGTAAAATCTATCCCAGGGTATTCCCTGGAGAACTCCCCTCCAACAGTTATCACTACCAATGCCAGCCATGCCAATGCTTTTTTGTTTCATAATAGGCACTTGGGAATTCTGTTCTCAACGACTCTGGGAGTCCCAGGCGTTAGAACATTCAGCTTAGAGACCTTTTGATTTAGTTGAAAACTGTTTCATTTTGCCCCATATCTTTTCTATATAAATATCCTATTCACAGAGCAGCCCATATGAATATGTGACTGGTTATTAATCTTTTAAAATTGATTTTAAACTATTCGCACTCAGTACAAGCTTATAGATATTCCAACCTGTATCTCTTCTTCTGAGCTTTGGTTCCTTGCTCATTGAGTGCACCTTCTTCCTTGATATTTGTGCACTCTGATGAATGGGAAAGTAAGTGTTTCTGTAGGTTATTTAAAAAAATAAAAAAAAAAATTATTGAATTATCATTAGAAATATTCAGTGAACACATTTATGCTGGATGTGATGTGATGCTGATCTGTTTTGGCTGTGCTGAGTAGGCGCCTTGGTGTGTTCTTGCTGTCTGCCCCTTTCTTCGCTCCATTTATTTTATTGCTCCAGAATTTGATTCTGCTTCTTCTCACTTCTCTGTATTTTGCTCCCTTTTTTAAGATTAGTTATATGATATTGAGTTGAATGCCCTTACTAATGAACATTAAATTATGACTTCTAACTCCATCTTGGCTTTTTGACTCAGGAGTGGCACCTCAGAGCCTGCCCTCATTCAGCACCAGCCACTGGCCTCACCCGCAGTCCTGCTTCCTTAAAGAGCCTGCCATCTGCCATCATGAGTAGCTACATCTCCTCCTGCTTTTATGGGGCTGCAAGGGTCAAACCTGACCACAGGGGCATATCTAACTACAAAGGACAAATCTGTCTGCAGGGGCATACGTGGCTACAATGGGCAAATCCTGCCCATTGGGCATACCTGGTAATAGGGGGCATATCTAGCTGTAAATGCCAATTCTGGCTACAGAAAGCATACCTCGCAAACAATCGTTAATCATATTACACAGAACAATAGTCGTTAGTTATGATCATTACTACAATTGTTTGCTCCATCTGATCCCAGCAAAAGAAGGAACCATGTGCGTTTACACTGAATGATTAGAGAACAAATGCAGAACTACAGCAATTGAATGTGGAATTACAGCGAACGATTAAGGATGATTTTAGGGTCAGAACTAAATCAACGATCAATGACACACGAACGATTTTTTGATCATTGCCTACAATTACACAGAACGATTATCATTTAAATTTGAACGATATAATGATTTTTCGCAAGATAATCCTCCCATGTAATAGGGCCCTAAGTCTCTATGATCTTGCCACATCTTGCCACTATGATTTTTGCCCATTCCTCAAGACAAAACTGCTCCAGCTCCTTCAAGTTAAATGGTTTACAATCTTCAAGTCTGACCACAGAATCTCAATTGGATTAAGGTCTGGGCTTTGACTGGGATATTCAAAGACATTCACACCTTTCTTCTTAAACCAAGAATATTGCTTTAGCAGTATGCTTTGGGTCATTGTCCCATTGAAAAGGTGAACTTCTGACCCAGTCTCCAATCACTGTGATCACCCAAACAAATGGCAACTGCATTTTCAACAGGCAGTTTTCAGGGGGAGATGGAAAAGTACCCCTTTTTTTACTGAAATCTGTCTATTGGATGCTGTTACTATTTGTTTAGATATTTACTGCAATTGTTCCACTAAGACACTGGGACTGGTAACTTGTTTTAAATTATTTGGAGATCTCTTTGACCTTTAGGGTGGTGTTTGGTTAGTGGTTGCTTAAAGAAGTTCGAAAAAGCATGGCCACTTTTTTCCAGAGACAGCACCACTCTTGTTTCCAGTTTGGGTGGGGTTTTGCAACCTCACCTGAACTGGAGGTTGTCTCTGGAAGACAGTGGCCATGTTTTTCTGATGCTGGATAACCCCTTTAATGGTGTTGCAGCCTCTGGAGCCTTTTACAAAAGGTGTGTGTATATACTGCAGTACATTTTAATGACTAACAATCGCAAACTAGATTGTTTATCGTTAACCTTAAATCCTTTACCATTTTACACAGAAAAATTAGTCATTAGAAAATCAATTATTAAAGTAATAAAAAGTAATTAGAAAAATCAATCAGTCATTAGTTACGATCATTACTATGATTGTTTACTCCATCTGATCCCAGCAAATGAAGAAACGACGTAAAAATTATGGTGTTTTTATGGTACTTCGAAATCGTTAATCGTTCGATTGGGTGAATTATCCCTCCGTGTAAACGCAGCATAACACTGAACAATTAGTGAATGAATGCGGATTTATAGCAAATGATTACCAATGATTTTGGTGTCAGCACCAAACAAATGATGAACGACTTCTTGTTGGTCATTTGATCGTTGCCTGCATTTACATGAAACAATTATCGTTTAAATTTGAACAATATAATGATAATTCGCACGATAATCATTGGAAATTGACTGCACCAGAACATTTTAGGGGCTTTCTAGCAAAAAATGTGAATAAATATTCACATGTCAATTTTCATTTTTTTTTCCCCAAAAAATTTTCTTTTAAAATTATTTTTTTCTCTTTTTTACTTTTTAGACAATTTTGTGGAGATGCATCACATACAATTCAGATGATTTTACAGATTATTTTACAGCTAATATGTACCTTGGGTTGGATGAATTCTTTGCCCAGGTATTGCATAGGTGAATCATTCTTTTGCCATTCATTAAAGTCAGACAGAGGGTTGTTGCTCATGATAACTACAGCTTTGTCCTGATTTATCTTAGATGCTCTGTACATTATCTTCATTGTTCTTCTGAATTCACAAATTTGATCTACAACCTTTGAGGATGGCATTCTGGCAAAAAATGAGCTCTAGGGAAAATGACAATTGAAACAAAGGAATTTCAGATCATTGAATGATTTGAAAATATATTTGACAGTGGTAACCAATATCTGGCTTCTTCTATACTAATGGTTTTGCAGTTTTTCTGAGCCAAAGCCAGAAGTGGATCTAGCAAGAAGGAGTAATATAAGTCCCTCTTTATATACTTCTCAAAAAATAAAGGAAACACTCAAATAACACATCCAAGATCTGAATAAATAAGATATTCTCACTGAATACTTTGTTCTGTACAAAATTGAATATGCTGACAACAAAATCACACAAACATCATGAATGGGAATCAAATTTATTAACCAATGGCGGCCTGGATTTGGAGTCACACACAAAATTAAAGTGGAAAAACACACTACAGGCTGATACAACTTTGATGTAATGTCCTTAAAATGAGGCTCAGTATAGTGTGTGGCCACCAACGTGATGTTGGTGGATGGAGCGAGACATGACGTCCCAGATGTGCTCATTCGGATTCAGATCTGGGGAACAGACGGGCCAGTCTATAGCTTCAACGCCTTCATCTTGCAGGAACTGCTGACAGACTCCAGCCACATGAGATCTAGCATTGTCCTGCATTAGGAGGAGCCCAGGGCCAACTGCACCAGCATATGGTCTTGCAAGGGGTCTGAGGATCTCATCTCTGTAGCTAATGGCCGTCAGGCTACCTCTGGCGAGCACATGGAGGGCTGTGCGGCCCTCCAAAGAAATGCCACCCCACACACCATTACTGACCCACTGCCAAACCAGTCATGCTTAAGGAGGTTGCTCGCAGCCGATCACTCTCCACAGCGTCTCCAGACTCTGTCACATCTGTAACATGTGCTCAGTGATAACCTGCTTTCATCTGTGAAGAGCCCAGGGTGCCAGTCGCAAATTTGCCAATCCTGGTGTTCACTGGCAAATGCCAAGCGTTTTTTGGGGTTTTGGGCTGTGAGCACAACCTCCCTTATGGAGACAGTTTCTAACCGTTTGTGCAGACACATGCACACTTGTGGCTTTCTGGAGGTCATTTTGCAGGTCAGCACAAAGGCAGAGGTAGCAGTCCTGCTGCTGGGTTGTTTCCCTCCTATGGCCTCCTCCACATCTCCTAGTGTACTTTCCTTTCTCCTGGTAGCGCCTCCAGCCTCTGGACACTACACTGACAAACACAGTAAACCTTCTTACCATAGCTTACATTGATGTGCCATCCTGAATGAGCTGCACTACCTGAGCCACCTGTGTGGGTTGTTCAGTCCATCTCATGCTACCACGAGTGTGAAAGCACCACCAACATTCAAAAGAGGCCAAAACATCAGCCAAAAAGCATAAGTACTGAGAAGTGGTCTGTGATCCCCACCTGCAGAATTCCTCCTTATTGAGTGTGTCTTGCTAATTACTAATAATTTCCACCTGTTGTTTATTCCATTTGCACAATAGCATGTGAAATTGATTGTCAATCAGTGATGCCTTCTAAATGGACAGTTTGAATTCACAGAAGTTTGATTTACATGTAGTTATATTGTATTGTTTAAGTGTTCATTTATTTTTTGAGCAGTGTATTTATGATTCCTTTTAAATCTTCCTTGATTTACTGAAATGCATAAAATAAATGTGGTATAAATGTTCTCTTTTGACTTTATGTTCTCTTGTTGGCTTCATTGTTGGAATCTTTGCAAATAAAATTGCCCAAGAAGAATTAATATGGCTGTCAGTTTGTCAAGCAATTTTCTGAATTAAAGATATTCTCATCTGCTTCAGAGGGTCAATGGAATCCATGCCCCTAGTATTGTCTATTGTGCAATAGATTCTGTCTCTGTGTGGTAGTTTTCTTTTATATTGAAAGCCATGATGTGATTAGAGCTCTACAACATTCTAGAATGCTAAGGATGGCAAGTTTTATTTTTCTTTTATATACACTACAGGAGCACTATAAAATTTACATATGTTAAAGTCTACATTAACCCTTTCCCGCACGAGGACGTAACTGTGCGTCCTCGCACGGGTGTGGGCGTTCAGAGCGGGGCCGCGCGGCGACCCCGCTGTGAACCGCAGCGGTCCCGGGTGCCTCATGTAGCCCTGGGCCGCGGCTATTAGCGGGCACCGTCCGATCGCCGTGCCCGCTAATAAGGTATTTAGATGCAGCTGTCAAAGATGACAGCTGCATCCGATTACCGGATGCAGCACTTCCCTGGTGTCTAGTGGTGGAGATCGCTCCTCCGGGACGTTGTCCCGGAGGAGCGATCTCCTTTACTGCTGCCTGCCAGGGACCGCTCCAAGATGGCGCCGTCCCCGACTCGGCACTTGTTTGTTTTCGGCTGCAGCAGCCGAAAGCAAACGAGTGCCTATCTCATCGATCTATGCTGTATAACTATATACAGCATGGATCAATGAGTGATGTCCCCCAGGAGTGCTTCTAGTATATGTGTAAAAGTAAAAAAAAAAAGTGATGTTATTAATAAAAAGCCCCCTCCCCTAATAAAAGTCTGAATCACCCCCCTTTTCCCATGTTATAAATAAAAATAAATAAACAAACATGTTTGGTATCGCCGCGTGCGTAATCGCCCAAACTTTTAATTAATCACATTACTGATCTCGCACGGTAAACGGCGTAAGCGCAAAAAAATCCCAAAGTGCACATTTGGTCATTTTTGGTCGCATCAAATCCAGAAAAATTGTAATAAAAAGCGATCAAAAAGTCGCATATGCGCAATCAAGGTATTGATAGAAAGAACACATCATGGCGCAAAAAATGACACCTCACACAGCCCCATAGACCAAAGGATAAAAGCGTTATAGGCATGGGAATGGAGCGATTTTAAGGAACATATATTCGGTAACAATGGTTTGAATTTTTTACAGGCCATCAGATAATATAAAAGTTATACATGTTACATATCGTTGTAATCGTAACAACTTGAGGAACATACATAACATGTCAGTTTTTCCATAGGACATGCGGCGTAAAAACGAACTCCCCCCCCCCCCCCCCCCAAAGAAAAAGAATGGTGTTTTTTTTTCAATTTCACTGCGCATATAATTTTTTTCTGGTTTCGCAGCATATTTTATGCAAAAGTTCAGCTTGTCATTGCAAAGTACAATTAGTGACGCAAAAAATAAGGGCTCATGCGGGTCTGTAGGTGTAAAAATGCAAGTGCTATGGCCTTTTAAGCACAAGGAGAAAAAAATGAAAACGCAAAAATGAAAATTAGCCTGGTCCTGAAGGGGTGAAATTGTTTTTTGGTTTATTTTTTATAGTGAGATGTTTACTCCAAAGACACCACGGTTACCAATCACAGCTCATGTTTTATATCTTAGGGTAGCTTCACACGTACCGACTAATAATGCACGTGAGTCGGCTAGGTCCTGGCAGATCACTTTCCCTACATACACGCAGCGGTCTGAACGACCGCTGCGTGTATGTAATTCTGCCGGCCGCTTAACCCCTTCAGCTGCCGCCCGGCTGCCGCTTTGCTCCCGCTCTGTATACATTACCTCTCCTCGCTGCACGAGGTCCCGGAGTACTGCTTTCCCAGCCCGCCCAATCAGTGTGTTGCCCTGCCGCAGCCACTGATTGGCCAGGTGGGAGAGCTGTACGCCGGGACCCCGTGCAGCGAAGAGAGGTAATGTATACAGAGCGGGAGACGGGCGGCAGCTGAAGGGGTTAAGCAGCCGGCAGAATTACATACACGCAGCGGCCGTTCAGACTGCTGCGTGTATGTAGTGAAAGTGATCTGCAAGGACCTAGACTACTCGCAGCGTTATTAACAGTGCGAGTAGGTACGTGTGAAGCTACCCTTAATGAGTTTTGGTAAAATGAGACCTGAGCTCTAATTTATTGCTGTAGGGAAAACAAAGAAACTTGAGGTTTCAGGCTTCTTGATAAATCTGGGACAGTATGTCCAATACTAGGAACTAACATAACTTCTCATAAAATGAAGAAAATACAGAACAATGGATCACCTTTGGTGTTTGTGAGGTGGTCATTTCTTGCAGTTGTGCGTCAGACTGCTCTCGAAGAAGTTTCCAGTAACCTTTAGCATTTTGACCTTGGAATAACAAATGTGTACCATTATAGTAGTATTATTTTCATGATTTTGTGTTCAGGAGAAATAATAATTTGCTGTTAGAAGTGGTTGTTCTCACCTGGAAGCTATATCTAACTGCAAAGGAAAGGGATTTTTAAAACACTGCTTTTCTTTACTGGGGAATCATTCCCTCTGAATTTTCCAGCTGACATACTTTACTGACAGACACTCATCCACTTGGGGTTAGTGGGAGCTACACCTGGAGACAAAGACCTAGCACTTGTACTACCTCTCAGGGTGGTCACTGATACTGGTGTTATGAAGTATTGTTTTTGCACTAGCACTTGTACCAGAACTGTTCTTATACTTTTGTATTGCAGTAAAGTTAAGCACTGTTCAAGTCGGGACTCTGTCACCTTTGTCACCGCACCTACACCCTCACTCGCACTTCACAGTTGTTCTACTTAAGGTCTGTAGCCTGTGTGTCCGGGGATGGGTAATGCCACTCCTGGCCACCCTGACAAGTTGCCCCTAAAACAACAGAGCCCACTGGCTGCACACAACATCTGCCCCCCCAGGTCACCACATGACTGATAATGTGGTATGACTTCTATGGTGTTGTCATGAAGATAAAGGGAGGACAGCAGAATTAGACTTACTGGTAATTCGGTCTTTGCGAATCCTCCATGACAGCACTAGGATTTCCCTCCCTATTGTGCACTTCTAGTAGTGTAAACATTATATATCACTGGTGGTGGCTGGAAGGGAAGGTTTTTTTTTAACTATTGTGTGTTTTTGTGTCCCTTCTGGTGCTGTTATTGGCCCTATCTGTAAAAACCAAATTACTGGTAAGTCTAATTCTACTTTTTTTTTTTTTTTAATTAAAAACAGTAATTCACTATGATAATAAGAGGTTTCTTTCTCATTATTTGAGTTGGTTCTAAACTAAAACACACATAAACCAAGCAGAGATTGTAAAAGTTTGTTTACCTGTTTTCTCCAGAAGCAAAGGGTGTACAGCATTTATTGGAGCTGCAGAGGAAGGATCAAGGAATTGTTGAGCCAATTGTTCACCAAGAAACCTGGAAAGAATTAGGCTAACATTTAACCCCTTAAAGACCAGACCAATTTCCATTTTTGCGTTTTTGCTTTTTCCTCCTTGTGCTTAAAAGGCCATAGCAGTTGCATTTTTTCACCTAGAAACCCACATGAGCCCTTATTTTTTTGCAACACTAATTGTAATTTGCAATGACAGGCTGAATTTTTGCATAAAGTACACTGCAAAACCAGAAAAAAAATAAATGTTTGTTGAAAATGAAAAAAAAAAAAAACACATCTTTTTAATTATTTTTTTTTTTTTTTTTACGCCGTTCGCCCTGGGGTAAAACTGACTTGTTATACATTTCAAGTCTGTATGATTACAATGATATGTAACTTGTTTAAATTTTATTTTATTTAATGGCTTTAAAAAAATTAAAACATTTTTTAAAAAATATATGTTCCTTAAAAATCGCTCCATTCCCAGGCTTATAACGCTTTTATCCTTTGGTCTATGGGGCTGAGTGAGGTGTCATTTTTTTTGTGCCATGATGTGTTCTTTCTATTGGTATCTTGATTGCGCATATGCGACTTTTTGATCACTTATTACAATTTTTCTGGATTTAATGTGACCAAAAATGCGCAATTTTGCACTTTGGAATTTTTCTGCGCTTACGCCGTTTACCATGCGAAATCAGGAATGAAATAAATTTATAATTTGGGCGATTACGCACGCGCGATACAAAATACGTTTGTTTATTTTTATTTATAAAATGGCAAAAGGGGGGTGATTCAAGCTTTTATTAGGGGAGGGGGCTTTTTATTAATAACAACACTTTTTTATTTTTTTTATTACACTTATACTAGAAGCCTCCCTGGGGGACTTCTAGTATAGCCACACTGATCTTTCATTAAGATCTATGCAGCATAGTTATACTGCATAGATCAATGAGATAGGCACTGGATTGCTTCCGGCTGCTGCAGCCAAAAACAATAGAGTGCCGAGCCGGAATCAGCGCCATTATGGCGCAGGCCCTGGCCGGTATGAGATGCGGGGATCACTCCTCCGCGACCACGGATCCCCCCCACTAGACACCAGGAATGGTGAAAAGCTGCTTTTTAAATGCAGCTGTCAAGTTTGACAGCTGTATTTAGAAAGTTAATTAGCGCACGGCGATCAGACTGTGCCCGCTAATAGCCGCGGTCCTGTGTGGCCCCCCTCTGAACTCCCTTAACGACCCCCGGGGCATAAATATATGCCCATGGTTGTTAAGGGGTTAACATGCAATTAATGGAGGTTTTAAATTGCATTTTTCTGGAGAAATTTTACATTCATCTATGCAAGTCTATTTCTAAACTACTGATTTCCAATATTTGCCTTACTGTATAAATCTAGGGTCATAAAATAGGAATTTATCTAGCATGTGCACAGAAACTCTAGAATAAATTCTAAAAATAAAAAAAGAGGGCAGCGCCTCGTGTGATACCAATGCAAACATTAAATGACCTCTTACTACACTTATAAAGCTGACCGTAGTAAATCATCTGACAAAACATTTAGTTCAATACATCCATAAAAATACAATGAAAGAGCAAGAGGGAAAGAATTACAACGTAGCACAAAGGTCTTTCACATGATGTGGATCACTGGTAACTGCAGCCTAAGTAGTTTTACTGTCACAGAAATAATAAGAATAGATCATTCTTCATTCACCTGGCTGTGATACAGACCTAAACTGTTATTGAACTATAAATTCTGTTGCCACAAATTGGCTTCTCACTATTTTAAAATGATGAGGCGTTAAGCAGGGACAAAGTTCAGACAACTTATTCTTTACTTTGGACAGATATCAAACTGCAATAAAGGAAATGTCGTTTACGTGAATATTTTGCTCAAAATCCGTCAAAGGAAACTTCTTTGCTGATGGTCCGAGTAGCATATAAGAGTGTTGTTTCGTGCTTATTTGGAATGCATGGGTCACACAACTAAAAGACATTATGGAATAGTAGAACTCATATCAGAAAATGGGAATCTTAGAAAAAGCAAAAATGCTCTTGTGTGACCTCACTTCAGTCTGCACCGATCACTCATCAAGGGCTGCACCTGGTGCAGACTGGGGAAACACTGCAAATTTTTGTCAAATTCTAGGGTTTGCAAAAAATACTGTGACTTTCCCCGGTCTGCCCCACTCTCATCAAGTGGGTGAGAAAGGGTGCAGCATAGATACTATAATCTATCTGCAATTCTTGATCTCAGTCCACTGGAATACTAGAGATCACTGCAGGATTCCCGTTTTTGTCATTTCTACCTTCCCCGCAAAACGTGATAGAACTCAGACCCCCATTTGTAGAAGCTTTTTTTTTCTCACATGAACAGACCAGCGCTGATGCGGTGTGTTTTTTGAGCCGTCACCCGTTTCCAGTCCATTACCGAGCATCAGCCAGGCATGAAGCACTGGAGGTTGCCCCTTTGGCCTCCAGTGTGATGATCTCCCCACTCCTCTTTGATGCGGCTCCATTGATTCTAATAGAGCCGGGTAACAGAAGTATTTTTGCCACACTGGGGGCCGACAGGCTTGCCCCCAGTTTTTCATGCCCAGCTGGTGCACAGTAATAGACCGGCACTGTGTGCAGGAACAAAAAAAGGAACGCAGCACTGGCATCCTCGTGCAAGCGCCGATCTGTTCATGTAAAAAAGAAACAAGCGGTGTACTTAGTGGTACATTCGCTATAAGGCTATGTTCACACTACCCATATGTCCGGCTGTAGTTCATATGCGGCCGGACATGTGCGGCTGAAACTACGGCCGTGGGAAAAATAGACATGCAGCCGGATTGCGAACATGCGGGCGAACTGCGAACATACGCCGGTAGTACAGTTATGCTTCCCTAGTTTGTTTTGAAGCGATCTGAAACAGGTCATTTACTTGGAAATCTTCGCCCAGCCCAATAAAACACACAGAACCTTTTTAATCTAAAAATCAAGTTCAATTTGGCTGAAATAAATACTTCGTACGGGACATTGAAATCCACGGCCGTGAGTTGGAACAGTTTCGGCCGCAAACAATGGTCTTGTTCATTTTTCAGGGCGCCGTATACGATCCGGCCGTAGGCTCATACGTAGTGTGCAATCGTATACTTCCAAGCGTATGCATCAACCTCAAAACTACGGGCGTATATTTGCGGTTCGCACTACGGCCGGAAATATACGTAGTGTGAACATAGCCTAAAGATGGTTGTTGTAGCAAGTTAATATAATATATAACATTTGTACAATGTTAAACTCACTTTTGTAGCAGTAAAACATGGGGTTCTAAATCAGTTGCCTCTTCTAGTACTTCATATCTTGTATCATGAGTTGCATTTTCTGGACCCTCAGAAGGCGAGCCAAGTGTTTGCTGTTCTTTTTCCACCTTTCTTTTGAAAGTGAATGAAGAATCCATCTGTGCCAAGGGAAAAAAGGTGTCTTAGGTAAGAATAGGCATACATACTTTATTAAAATGCATCCAGTGCAAATCACAACCTAATTTGGTCTTTAGTAACAGCAATAAAGAGACCAAATACAGGAAGTGATGTTAGTTGTCCCTCTGCTCTGCACAGACTGGCCCAGTGAAGATGAATGCTGATTGGCCAGCAGCTGTACACACCTCTGTACACGCCCCTTTACACTGCCAAAGCTGAGTAGCTAACTGATAATAAAGGCAAATAATATTTATAAAAGGCCCACCTACCAGCTCAGAGTGAAATACAGAAGTATGAGCAGTGCAATGGGGCACTAAATGGATCGCTGGAGGTGCAAAATTAAAAAGAAAACTGAATGCATACATAAGGCAAGCATTGACTATATGACATAGACATATGACAGGTACACTTTAAAGAATCACTTTAGGTTAAGAGGAATCAAGATAAAATGCCTAATATCCATAATATATATGGGCTTAAATGCATGTTATATAGATTCTATAGTTCATAGTTGACAACCTTTTATATTAAAATAATATACAGTGGTGCCTTGGATTACGAGCATAATTCGTTCATGGACTGTGCTTGTAATCCAAATCCACTCTGAAACCAAAGCAAATTTTCCCATAAGAAATCATAGAAATGCAGATAATTGGCTCTACACCCCCAAAATAATGATTTATTATTCTAAATAATATGTAAGACAAAAGAAACAAACATTTAGAAACAGCAGAATATGTGATATTATAAGTTACTGTACAGTAATGGAGAGGATGGGAAACACAAGGGCTGACAGAGACTGCAGGGAGCATGAAGGAATGAGCAGGGCAGATGTGGGCACATACATGCAGCACTCTCTGTCCGTGGAGAGAGGGGTTACAGCTATAGAGAGATCACCTCCACAGTCCTGTCCCCTGATGCAAGCCCCAGCCTGAAGTGGATCTGCTATGATTTGGAAGGTGAGGGAGACTTCCTGGGTCAGAGTACAGTGCTGTAGACCCGGCTATGCAGACCATGCCCCTCCCCCACTCGCCCTCCCACCCAGTACAGGGAGCTATTAAACCAAAGCAATGCTCTTAAACCGACTCACAATTTTGAAAAACTGTGAGCTCTTAAACCAAAACGCTCTTAAACCAAGTTACTCTTAAACTACCACTGTATACTAAATATATTAAAATAATATAATAAACTCATGTGTCTAGCCCTCTATGGTTACTACTGTACTTTAATACATAGATATATCCCCTATCATGTAATTGCTCCAGGCTTTGATGATAAAATAATAAATATTATATGAAAATTAGACCATGCAATGCCCACACATTGTGTCTGGCAAATGATGAACAGCTACACAGGCTGCTTGTCATTTAACCAGGAACACACTGTACATTTATCCCTATGTATGCACAGCTCTATATGCACTCAAAGCCTAAGCACATTTTAGATATAAAAGAAAATGTTGCTTGTAAATCATGTTCTGTATCTATGTAGAAGCTACTTTATTCAATATGCGTCCCCATAGTTAAACTTCTTAATACTGTACATTGCTGTGGATAGCTTGTGAACCCTATAAAATCATACCCTGTAACAAATGTGACCACATCTTACTACTCTTCCCACTTGATATATCAGAAATAAAACTGCACTTACTGTCAGGTTCTGAGGAAAACTTGATTGTCATCTTATGGTAACACATCAGGTAAAGTACACCACAGGGTTGTGCCTGGCCGAAATATAAAAGTGCACTCTTAAATTGATATGCCATTGATGGATTGCTGTCAGAGCTTTACCAATGTTTGCAATCAAAGTTGCACACATACAAAACCTTTTGTGTGTTTGCCAGGGTTGTGGTTTGTTGAATTGCAGTATCTGTGAAACAAACGCATCAACATAGCAACATTGGAGAATAAGCTTCCAAAAATCAGATCTCCACTCTGTCTGGCCATGTGTTATAGCCACTTTGTTTTAAGCCACAGATAAATATATTTAAGCCTCATTTAGTACATTGCAAGATATGTTAAAAATTGATAAATGCTCTGTAAGACTGCTTTAAAGCATTTGAACATAGTGTACAGTTATGCAAGGTTGGAATGGAATAAAATAAAAACTGGTGGCTCTTGTGGTTATGGTTCAGTGGATGGTGACCATATGGTTAATGTTCTATTGACTGGACACATTCTAACTGGTCAGGTCTCTGAACTGGGATGTTTCCCCCCCCAATCATGAACATATCTAGTGTAGCTTAAAGATTTACTGTCATTTGAAGTAACTTTTTGCATGTTATCAGACATATCAAAAGAAGGTAGAATCCAACTGCACAGTGGATAGAAATTTTGATGGCAGGTGTAGAAGTGGATGCAAGCTAGATGACAATCAATCCCAAATGCCGGTATATCAATGCACAGTAGAAAAGGAATCCAACAGCATTCAATTGTTCGCAAAAACTCCCATTGGCACCATTCACACGGTGCACCTCCCCCAAAACCTCTACAGTGGCCCCCTAGAGAGAGAGAAGTTGCTGGAAAGCCCTTGTGCCCAGCAGTGACCGTGACAAGTCAGAATACTAGCTGCAGCACACCTAAAGTGCCCCCCCCAGGTCATCCTGCAGCTCATTGTTTCCTCCTCCCTAGACCTCTAATACATTTAAAAACTGGAATATGATTTTTGTAAGCATCACTATAATAATTTTGCATGAAAATCAGGCTTGTATATATTGTAAGGTATACAGAATTTTATGTATTTTTGCCACCATTCAATCTTTGATGTATTAGGCACTTTCACATAAAGGCCATAAGTCAGTAGTATAATACATTTATAAACCAGTATCTAGCATGTGACTATACTGTAAATGTGAACACTAGGGTAAATCTAAGTACAATTAATTCTAGGAAAATATGCATCAATAAAGTAATGTAAACAGTATTGGTAGTATTTAGTGTTATAAAAAAGATGCCTAACTGTTGGGGTATTTGAGTCCCTATGGCTGCAGACTGTGTCTATGTTATCCACAACTCCATAAGGCCGCATCCAACTTATGTAGCTACCAGGAGTCATATGCTGATTGTTCGGGTTTGGAAAACGCTGACGAACCTGACCAGTTCGGCATATCCACTGAACATTAGTACTTATGACTTAAGTTATTGTTTTAGAATTTAAAAATCTAAATGGATCAATAACCCACCAAACAACTTAACATATTGTACACATACTTTCATCCCGAATTCTCTCCCCTTCCAGGTAGGGAAGATTCAGAAAATTCTACCAGAAAAACTGCCTGTAGTCACCACTAGGGGGAGCTTGTTGCATAGATATTCATATTGTTTCCACTGACTTCAATTGGCTGTACAAATCAGGGTTTGTAAAAATAAGGGGATTTTGGCACTATCCAATATAATAAAAATTGTTATTGTGATTATCATGATCACTATTCTACAGGTAAAAGAAAAATACAGTAAACTACATTCCCACATCTGCATAGCAACTTAACATCCTGCCTTGACCATAGTTATAATGCTTGTATAAAACTAACTTTAGGGTAAATTCACACGGGTGTCTCGCATAAGAAATCTGCAGCTAATCCGCTATACACGTATTAATAATAATAAGAATAATATGTGTATTGCGGATTAGCTGCGGATTTCTTGTGCGAGACGCCCGTGTGAATTTACCCTAAAGGTGGCCATACACTTTGAATAGCTGTCAGGCGAACATTCATTGATCTCTCCTAATGTCCCCATACACATTAAGGTTTACATGTTGACTTAGGAATGAGGAGGTATTGGCTACTGCCAGAGAGCTTTGCTGTCAGCTTATTTCTCCATAAACAAAAAGGGTAGTTCAATTTAAAATCCTTCTCCCCCTGACAACATCTATTGGGGGAGATTTGGGTAGGTCCCCATACACTTTAGAGAGTCATCCATACTTGCTGGCAGGTTGAGCTGACTTTAGTCTAAAGTGTATGGAGACCTTTAGACAAACAGCGATCAGTCATAACTAAAGATGAACGAGTACTAAAATGCTTGAATGCTTGTTACTTGAGTCCTGTATTATGCAAGTCGCGTAAGGGACCTTATTAAAGGGGTTATCCAGTGCTACAAAAACATGGCCACTTTCTTCCAGAGACAGCCCCACTCTTGTCTCCAGCTTGGGTGGGGTTTTGTTGCTCAGTTTCATTTAAGTGAATGGAGCTTAATTGCAAACCATACCTGAACTGGAGACAAGAGTTGTGTTGTCTCTGAAAGAAAGTGGCCATGTTTTTGTAGCACTGGATAACCACTTTAAAGTCAATGGGGGACTCAAACTTTTTTTTAGGGGCCTTCTAGTGGGCAGAGTAGAGGGTGTCTGGTGCACCTGAAAACCTCAGAAAGTGATGGAAACACCATTGAAACTGGCACAACAGTGGGAGCATGCATGGATGCATTAAAGACTCCCAGGTCCCTGAATCAAACCACTTTTACCGAATGACAATATTGCGCACCCACCCCAAGATAAAGTCCATTTCAAAGTGGTGGAAAACTTAGGAAACACTTTCCTTTAAATTTGTACATTTGTATAGAAACCAAAAGGCAAAAGAAAACAAAAATCCTCCTACCTCCACACTTAAAAGCTGGCCCATCTCTCACCTTAGTTTCGGTCATCTCTGACAACCATAGATGCTGTAGATAAAGGGGAAATCAAACAACACCCACCAGTAACTGGTATTGAGTCACACCCATCCTGATTAAATTTTAAAGGATGGACTCATAGACTGATTAAGCCAATGCACCAAGGCAATCCCAAACACACTTCACCATACATAGGCCTCATGCACATGCTGTAAACATTTTGTGTGACAGACTTGGTGAACCCCATAAAAATTGTAGGTGAGAGTCTGTTGTGACCCTCCTTAAAATTTTGAGTAAGTACCTGGTGTGACCCTGTTAAAAATTGTGGGAGAAAGCCTCTTGAGATCCTCCTTATAACTGTGGGTAAGAGCCTGTTGTGACTCTTTTAAAAATTGTGGGAGAGAGCCTCTTGAGATCCTCCTTATAATTGTGGGTGAGAGTCTGTTGTGACCCTCTCAAAAATGTTGGGGCCCAGAGTCTGGTGTTACCCTCTCAAAAATGTTGGGGCCAAAAGCCTAGTGTGACCTTATTAAAACATTTTAGTCCGTGGAGACTCAATGAAGAATCTCAAAACACAGGACTAGCAAGATATGCCTCCAGGGATTGGCCCAGCTAAGGGATGGCTTCTAAAAGGAGACCACCAAAACCACCATATTAAGTGTTTCAGTCAATATCCAGCTCAATTTACAATTTAAAAAATTTGGGGGTGAGAGCCTGATGTGACCCTCTCAAAAATAGTGGGTGAGGGGGGACAGGTACAAGGCAGGAGGCAGTAGTGTGACCCGCAGCTGCTCATTCATCCCAGCTATATGGGAGCTTCACTGACATGAGGTTGCATGCTGGTGGTGGTCAGCCTGATAGCCTGACTGCTGATCTTTGCATGGCACAGTTTGCAAAACTCAAAAAGTTTGTCTTTGGCATGTTCCTCAAAATAATGTCAGATGGCAGAAGACCTCCCCCATCATGAGCGGGGGCTCCAGGGAACACTTGGGGTATCACTTGGTATGTGCTTGCTGCCATCTGCCTCTGGCCACACTACTGCCTCTTGCAGCCGATGCTGCAGATCCCTCCCCCTCTAAAAATGGGTGTCCAGTCGGCTCACCAGTAGGACCGGTCACTTCTACGCCCACCCCCTCCTCACTACCTTGAGACAGCAGAAAGTGAAAGCTTAAGGGAATCGGTGGACACGATCTCCACCTGTGCCTTCTGAACCATAATTTTAAACTATGTGGTGGCAAACTGACTGGCTGCAAACTCGCCATCCACGTCAACACCTGCACGTGCTGCTGTGCATAGAGTTAACCCTTTCTGGAAAACAAACCCCCAAATCATCTGCCATACAGTATAGTATCAGTATTATACAGTCTAACCAGTGTCATAGTGCGATGGCCTGCTTAGCTAATCAGTGACTGAGGCTAGACACCGCTGCAGGCACTGATTGGCTGAGCGGGCAATCCATCAGCAAGGCATCAGGTAGGGTATTTTCTGCCGACTTCCAAGGAAGTCGGCAAAAAATGAATTCCAGTGGGGACCCTGGAGCCTGTGACGCGGCGCTTCGGGGGCTTGGGGAGAGGTAAGTAGTGCTTGTTTATTAGTTTTACCCTGCCCCTGCCTGTAGGCAAATTATTATTTTTTCCGGACTTCTCCTTTAATAGAGATTCATATAGAAAGTTTTTATGCAACATAAGTACAAAGCAAGAAAAAAATATTTCAAAAGGTGTCCACCAGCTTAGTGCTCTAAGTTACAAGTTAATTTAGGGGACTATCTAAATCTGCGGATCAGAATGTTTGAGGTCTGAGGTATTTATTTAGAGCTAAAATTATTTTGTGCTCAGGATTATGGTCGGCATTAATTTAGGAGTCTGTTTTAATTCATTTTAAGGTCTGGAATTATTTAGAAAATTGGTTGAAGTCTGTGTTTTTAGGGGTCTGGGATGTGAATTAAAGTGGTTTTCCTGGCAAATATAAAACTATGTACTGCCTCCCCATGCATTAACCCATTCAAGACCAAGCCTATTTGGGCCCTAATGACCAGGCTCATTTTTCAAAATCTGACCTGTCTCACTTTATGCGCTTATAGCTCAGTGATGCTTTAACGTATGCTAGCTATTCTGAGATTGTTTTTTCGTCACATATGGCACTTTATATTAGTGGCAAAATTTGGTCACTACTTTGTGTGTTTTTTGTGAAAAACATCAAAATATGAAAAATAAAAAAAATTAAATTCAAATGAACTTTGAAATTCTCTGCTTCTAAAAAAAGAAAGTTGTATCACATTAATTAGTTACTAAGTCACATTACCGATATGTCCTCTTTATTCTGGCTTCATTTCATAAACATATTTTACTTTTTTTAAAAGCTGGGTTCACACTACGTATTCTTCAGTCAGTATTGTGGTCCTCATATTGCAACCAAAACCAGGAGTGGATTGAAAACACAGAAAGGCTCTGTTCACACAATGTTGAAATTGAGTGGATGGCCGCCATTTAATGGCAAATATTTGCTGTTATTTTAAAACAACGGCTGTTATATTGAAATAATGGAAGTTATTTACTGTTATATGGCGGCCATCCACTCAGTTTCAACATTGTGTGGACAGATCCTTTCTGTGTTTTTAATCCACTCCTGGTTTTGGTTGCAATATGAGGACCACAATACTGACTGAAATATACGTAGTGTGAACATAGAGGGTGTTACAGGACTTAGAAATTTATCAGCAAATTACCACATTTTCGTGAAAGTTTCCAAAACTGATTTTTTTAGGGACCAGTTCTTTTTTTTATGTTGATTTAGGAGGTTTGTATACTGGAAACCCCCATAAGTGACCCCATTTTGGAAACTAGACACCTTAAAGAATTAATCTAGGGGTATAATGAGCATTTTAACCCTACAGGGGCTGGAGGAAAGTATTCACCATTAGGCCATAAAAAAATGAAAAATTAAAATTTTCCAATAATATATAAGTTTAGATTAAAGTTTCTCATTTTCAAGCGGAACATGAGAGAAAAAGCACCCCATAATTTGTAACGCAGGTTCTCTTGAGTACAACGGTACCCCATATGTGGGCGTAAACCACTGTATGGGCACACAGCGGGGCTCAGAAGGAAGGGAGCGCCAATTAGCTTATCTATTGCAGATTTTGCTGAAGAAGTTTCTAAGCGCCAGGTGCGTTTGCAGTGCCCCTGTAGTGTCAGCAGAGAGAAAAAAAACCATAAGTCACCCCATTTTGGAAAGTACACCCCTCAAAGAATTCATCTTGGGGTGCGGTGATCATTTTGACCCCACAGGTATTAGAGGAAAGTATTCAAAATTGACCAGTAAAAATGAAAAACTCAAATTTTTCCAATAATATGTTGGTTTAGTTTGAAATTTCAAAATTTCACAAGGAACAGGAGAAAAAATGTACCCCAAAATCTCTAATGCAGGTTCTCCTGAGTACAACGGTACCCCATATGTGGGCATAAACCACAGTATGGGCACACAGCAGGGCTCAGAAGGGAAGGAGTGCCAATTTGCTGGAGCAAAACTGCAGCTAGTAATAGTTATTAGAATAGTGAATGAAGCAGGTAATACCAGTGGAGGTCCACAAGTAGCAAGGATTCGGGTGTATAGGTGCTGGTACAGCAAGCTGTAGTAGTAATCATGCAGAGCAAATGATAGGAGTAGTAGTAGGTAGTTTAAAACTACGTTTAATATGGACAACGCGTTTCTAGGTTAAACCTCTTTCTCAAGTCCTGATACATGAAGATACATGGGTTACATATATAGTACACAAATGCTGGAAAATGACTGGGAATCACTGAAGCCAGTCAGTGATTGGGCAGCTGTCTGCAATTAGAGTAATTAGAGTCCAGTTTAAAAACATGTGTTACAAAAGGGGAAACATTGTGGCAAAAAAAACAGACATTAAAATCAGTTAAATCATATAAAATGAACTAAAACCACTTCCACCACTAAATTCCATTTTTAAAGATACAAGAAGAGATGGAGTGGTTTAAATAATGATTGCTCTGATAAACTGAGCTATAACACTAAGCTAAAGCACTGCTATGCAATAGCAATAGCGATGGTACAGAGGTAAGCAACATACGTATGGGGCAGATGATCATGGATTCGAATCCTCTTGGGCCTGATGTGAATGAATGGTCTGTAATGTATACTTTTATTTTTAATAAAAATGTAAAAACAATGGGAAAGTATGGATTAAATATGACAAGGAATACCTAGGGATATAGGAACTCATGTGGAGTTAAAAATAGGGTCAGAGACAAAGAGAATCATTTGGGGTACAAGGAGTGTACAAATAAAGATAGAATGTACAGATAGACTAAAGTGCTATATGCAGAGTTAATATGATGGTTATAAAAAAAAAAAAAAAAAAAAAAAGGTTTTTATTAGTTAATGGGGGATACTGTCACACCGAACTTTGCTCGAGTCATGCGGGTCATACATATTCGGTAGGTCTATGGGGACGAAAATAAGAATCAGTATAAAAATGAGTATAAAAGTGTATTGGATCTCCACATTAAGATGATTGTGGGGCTAAGTGTATGTTAGGCTAGTCAGTCAGGGACCATTTCTGTTACTTCATTGAGACCATTAGGTTGCAGGGTGTCCAGGTTATATATCCAATACATCTCCTTGCGTATGAGGTCGCCAAGGCAATTGTTAGCTGATATTGGTATATGGTCGACAGGAGTTCATTGAAATTGCGTTCATGTTTCTCCAAAAAGTGCCTTGAGAGACCATGTTTGAGGAATCCCCTTTTGATGTTCTGTCTGTGACCAATGAGGCGAAGATGGAGTGGACGTGTAGTGCGGCCGACATTTCAAATTGCAGGGGCATTCGATCACATAAATGACATAGCTGGAAGCACAGGTCAGATGGTGTTTGATTGTGAAACATTGGTTTTTCTTATTTTTCACTATTGTCGTGCCTTCTGCGATAGAGTTTCAGCATAGGGGTCATGTTTTATTGCAACGGAAGACTCCATTTTTTTTTTGAGGTTTTGGTTGGTTGAATGTTGCTTGGATTTTTTACTCTGCTTGGAGCTAGCATACCTTTGAGATTAGGTGCTCTTCTATATATAACCTTGGGTTCTATAGGTAAGAGAGGGTCCAAGAAGGGATCAAGATGTAGTATATGCCAATGCTTATTAAGAATATCTCTCAAGTTGGTGTGGTCAGTAGTATAAGTAGTGATATAGGACATACTGTTGATTGTAGAGTTCTTGGGTGGTGGGGGGCTTTTTTCCTGCAGGCAGTTGTCATGTGATAGATTTGCAGCTCTAGAGGCTGCTCCTTCTATCAGCTTCTTTGGGTATCCTTTAGATGAAAAACGATTTTTTATCATTTCGGCTTGTTCTTTGTACATTTTGGACTCTACAGTTATTAGAATAGTGCAGTTACTAAAATAAAATAAAAAAAATGAGATTACAGGTAATGTGGGGTGGTTACGGACAGTCTGGGATGGTTCCGGGTAATCTGGAGGTGGTTACGCACAACATGGGGTGGTCATGGGCAACCTGCTGTGGTTACGGACAATCTAGGGTGGTTACAGGCAACCTGCTGTGGTTACGGCAACCTGGGGTAGTTAAAGGGGTAGTGCGGCGCTCAGCAATTATTCACAGAATAACACACATTACAAAGTTATACAACTTTGTAATGTTTGTTATGTCTGTGAATCGCCCCCTTCCCGTGTCCCCCCACCCCCGCACATGTACCCGGAAGTGTGGTGCGATATACATACCCGACGCGTGTCGACCCTAGTCTTCTGTCGATGCAATCTTTGGGAGGCCGGCCGACTCGCTGCAGCCGTCAAGAAGATGGCGGACGGGGTCGGTCGACATGGATCAGGTATGTATAGCGCACCACACTTCCGGGTACACGTGCGGGGGTGGGGGGACACGGGAAGGGGGCGATTCACAGACATAACATACATTACAAAGTTGTATAACTTTGTAATGTGTGTTATTCTGTGAATAATTGCTGAGCGCCGCACTACCCCTTTAAAGGCAACCTGGGGTGGTTACGAACAACCTGCTGTGGTTACAGACAATCTAGGGTGGTTACAGGCAACCTGCTGTGGTTAAGGGAAACATGGGGTGGTTACGGACAATCTGGGGTGGTTACGGACAATCTAGGGTGGTTACGGACAATCTGGGGTGGTTACAGACAATCTGGGGTGGTTACGGACAATCTGGGGTGGTTACAGATAAACCGAAGTCCTTATAGGGTGGGTACCTGTAATCTGGCGTGTTTACGGGTAATCTGGAGGGATTGCAACTGACTCTCATTACCTGCGGCCCTTCATTTAGTAGAAATGCCCCCTTTGCTCCTCTATATAGAAAAATGCCCCCTGTGCCCCAAGAGGAAAAAAAAAAACAATATCCAGGCTCCCGCAATGCACAGGGTCTCTCTCGCTTTAGGCCTGCAGCTCACTGCTTGCTAATTGCAGCAGGGGATTACATCCCATTGGCTCATAGGCTATAAATTTAGCCCATTCTCCTGATATGCCAGCTCTTTCCCTCGCATTGTTGACAGATCATTGTCTAGGTCAGTGATTTTCAACCAGTGTGCCGCGGCACCGCGGGGAAAGTTCCCCAAACTATGGTGCCCCTGTGTTTTGTTCCCCGGCAATGCGCAGCGATCAGTGCCGGATTATAATGTGGGCGGTTGCGTGGTGCGCTGTGGCGGGCTGTGATGCACGCATCCAATCAACGTGTGCGCTCCACGCTCCCGGTCTCCGCTGATTGGAGGAGCACGTCCGGGCCCTACGGGCGGCCAGTAGGTGAGGCGGACAGCAGCGGCGACCATCTGGGAGGAGGGGAGGAGGAAGGGGGGGAGAGAAACCTGGGGATGGGGGAGAGAAACAGCGGAGAGAAGCAGGGGGGAGAGAAGTTTGGTGGGGAGAAGCACAGGAGAGAAGCATGGGGGAGAGAAGCACAGGAGAAGCAGGGGGGAGAAGTATGGTGGAGAGAAGCACAGGAGAGAAGCATGGGGGAGAGAAGCACAGGAGAGAAGCATGGGGGAGAGAAGCACAGGAGAGAAGCAGGGGGGAGAAGTATGGTGGAGAGAAGCACAGGAGAGAAGCATGGGGGAGAGAAGCACAGGAGAGAAGCAGGGGGGAGAAGTATGGTGGAGAGAAGCACAGGAGAGAAGTAGGGGGGAGAAGTATGGTGGAGAGAAGCACAGGAGAGAAGCAGGGGGAGAAGTATGGTGGAGAGAAGCACAGGACAGAAGCAGGGGGGAGAAGTATGGTGGAGAGAAGCACAGGAGAGAAGTAGGGGGGAGAAGTATGGTGGAGAGAAGCACAGGAGAGAAGCAGGGGGGAGAAGTATGGTGGAGAGAAGCACAGGAGAGAAGCACAGGGGGGAGAGGAAAACAGGCCCAGGTTTCACACTAAGTGAATATAAATACATTTAGAATCTATATTATTAACTATATGTATAATATGTACTGTTTTAGTGTCATTTTGGTTGGTGGTGTGCCCCAGGATTTTTTAAGTATAAAAAGTGTGCCGCGGCTCAAAAAAGGTTGAAAATCACTGGTCTAGGTTACCAACCACCACTCAGCTCTTAAAGCAGTGCTACTATATTCTAGTGTAGTTAGAATAGGGACTTTACCAATCCTATTTTCTTCATTTCTGAGATATATCAAATCATAATGAAAAGACAAGTTTTGCAATATGACATCTGTTATTATTCCACTTTATGGCAGTAGTGGGTTACATTGCTATTATGATCAAATATCCCCAGAGTCAACTCAGTACTGCACAGTCTGTGCCCTTCCAGGAAATAAAAGCATTTGGGCAGACACCTATATAAATAGAAAACTATTTCTTTATTGGAAACATTTTAAAGTGTACCTGCCGGAGAGCACATGCTTTATGTCTACCTAAATACCAATATAATCACGCTAGGTTCTATGCTTTCTATGTTTTTTCACACTGCCTCTGCATAGCAAAGCCCTCTTTCTTGACAGCACGTTGTATCCATTCATGAAATGGCAGATGATGGAGAGCCATGTGAAATGATATCCATCAAAAACCTTCATCAAAACACACCATGCAAACTATTTGCAGTGTGCTGTTAAGGCTTTGTGTGAACTTCTAATTGATATATATTCAGTTATTAGGTCAAATGACACAAAAAATTATTGTGCTGTTTGTCTAATTAAGAATAAACCAGATAATCTAGTATATTCACAAAAAAGTGTTCTGCCCACTTTCCTGACTTTCAAGTGTAATTATCATTTAAAAAACCTAATGACATGTTGTAGGGGCATGTAAGAAGCTTGCATCGGCCAGGGTCCATAGGCTCCCATGATAAAGCAGCGCTTGTATTACAAGTTCTTGGACCCCCACCGACACAGACTTCTGACATGTCTTCTTAGAATGTCACAGTATCCAAAATATTTTTATTTAAGATTTTTAGGCAAATGGCATAGTAATATGTTTTTGTGTTACATACCTTAACCTCTTAAGGACGGAGCCAATTTTCGTTTTTGCGTTTTTGTTTTTTCCTCCTTGTACTTAAAAGGCCATAGCACTTGCATTTTTCCACCTAGAAACCCACATGAGCCCATATTTTTTGTGTCACTAATTGTACTTTGCAATGACAGGCTGAATTTTTTCATAAAGTACACTGCAAAACCAGGAAAAAATTCAATGTGTGGTGAAATTGAACAAAGAAACACATTTCTTTTATTTCGGGGGTATTTTGTTTTTACGCCATTCGCCCTAGGGTAAAACTGTTGTTATACATGTTCCTCAAGTTCCTCAAACTTGTTATACATGTTCCTCAAGCCGTTACGATTACAACAATATATAACATGTATAACTTTTATTGTATCTGATGGCCTGTAAAAAATTCAAACCATTGTTAACAAATATATTTTCCTTAACCCCTTCACGTCAGTAACATGTATATATACGTTCCTATTGCACATACCCCGTGCAGTAGGAATGTATATATACGTTCCTGTTACTGACGGGGTTAATGATGAGAGCGGGATCGATGTATTTCATCTCCCCCCACCATGAATCCACGGTGGGGGGAGATGAAATAAGTAAAATCAGACCCCAGATCAGCCCCCCTAGTGCCCCGATCACTAACCCCCCCTCCCCGCGGCGGCCATCAGATCCAAGATGGCCGCCGCCATCACTGTCAACAGACTAAGCGATCAGCGGTATATACTATATACCGCTGATCGCTTGTGCCATGTGCTCCCCGGCACTTTTTATTCCCTGTCACCATAAATGATTGGTCACAGGGGATAAAAAGTGATGTACCCCCCCGTCCCCCGGTCACCCCTCCCCTACCCCATATACTCACCTGATCCTGGGAGCTCCTTCCTCCTCAAGGTCCTGGCTGGTTATGAAGTGCGCATGCGCTCCACAACCAGCCAACTCTGAAAATTTAAAGTGACAGAGACCAATTTGGTCTCTGTCACTGAACTATGATTACTGTGATAGAAAATATCACAGTAATCATAGTAATACAGTGAAAATGAATGTGTAAAGTACAAAAAGTGACAAACATACAAAAAAATAAAACACACACTTTTTATTATAGTAATAATTGCAGTTTACTCCCAAATTACCCCTAACCCCCCCCCCAGATTACCCGTAACCACCGCAGGTTGCCCGTAATCACGTCAGATTGCACGTAACCCCCCAGATTACACGTAACCACCGCATGTTGCCAGTGACCCCCTCCAGATTGTCCGTAATCACCCCAGATTACCTGTAACCACCCCAAATTACATGTACCCACCCCATATTACCTATAAGCACTTCAGTCTATCCGTAACAATTCTAGATTGTCTGTAACCCCTCCAGGTTGCCCGTAACCACCGCAGGTTGTGCATAACCACCCCAGGCTGCCCGTAATCATGCCAGATTACATGTAACCCCCCAGATTGCACGCAACCACCGCAGGTTGCCTCTGACCACCACACATTGCCTCTGACCACCACACGTCGCCTCTGACCACCGCACCTTGCCTCTGACCACCGCACCTTGCCTCTGACCACCGCACCTTGCCTCTGACCACCGCACGTTGGCTCTGACCCCCGCGTGTCGCCACTGACCACCGCACCTTGCCTCTGACCACCGCACGTCGCCACTGACCACTGCACCTTGCCTCTGACCACCGCACCTTGCCTCTGACCACCCCAAATTGCCAGTGACCCCCTCCAGATTGCCCGTAACAACGCCAGATTACAGGTACCCACCTCAGATTACCTATTAGCACTTCAGTTTATCCGTAACCACCCCAGATTGTCTGTAACCACCCCAGATTGTCCGTAACCAACCCACATTGTCCGTAACCACCCCAGATTGTCCGTAACCACCCCAGATTGTCTGTAAACACCCCACGTTGCCCGTAACCACAGCAGGTTGCCTGTAACCACCCTAGATTGTTTGTAACCACAGCAGGTTGTCCGTAACCACAGCAGGTTGCCCGTGACCACCCCATGTTGACCGTATCCACCCCAGATTACCCGTAACCACCCCAGATTACCCGTAACCACCTCAGACTGCCCGTAACCACCTCCAGATTACCCGGAACCACCCCAGACTGTCCGTAACCACCCCACATTACCTGTAATCTCATTTTTTTTTATTTTATTTTAGTAACTGCGCTATTCTAATAACTATTACTAGCTGCGGTTCTGCTCCAGCAAATTGGTGCTCCTTCCCTTCTGAGCCCTGCTGTGTGCCCATACAGTGGTTTATGCCCACATATGGGGTACCGTTGTACTCAGGAGAACCTGCGTTACAGATTTTGGGGTACATTTTTTCTCCTGTTCCTTGTGAAATTTAGAAATTTCAAACTAAACCAACATATTATTGGAAAAATTCAAGTTTTTTATTTTTACTGGCCAATTTTGAATACTTTCCTCTAATACCTGTGGGGCCAAAATGCTTATCCTACCCTTAGATGAATTCTTTGAGGGGTGTACTTTCCAAAATGGGGTGACTTTTGGGGGGGTTCTATTCTGTAGACATTACAGGGGCGCTGCAAACGCACCTGGCGCTCAGAAACTTCTTTAGAAAAATCTGCAAGAGAAATGCTAATTGGCACTCCTTCCCTTCTGAGCCCGGCTGTGTGCCCATACAATGGTTTATGCCCACATATGGGGTACCGTTCTACTCAGGAGAACCTGCGTTACAGATTTTGTGGTGAATTTTCTCTCCTGTTCCTCGTGAAATTGAGAAATTTCAAACTAAAGGAACATATTATTGGAAAAATTCGAGTTTTTCATTTTTACTGTCTATTTTTGAATACTTTACTCTAATACCTGTGGGGTCAAAATGAATTCTTTGAGGGGTGCACTTTCCAAAATGGGATGACTTATGGTGAGATTTTACTCCGCTGACACTACAGGGGCACTGCAAACGCACCTGGCGCTCAGAAACTTCTTCAGCAAAATCTGCATTGAAAAAGCTAATTGGCGCTCCCTTCCTTCTGAGCCCGGCTGGTACCGTAGTACTCAAGAGAACCTGCGTTACAAATTTTGTGGTGCTTTTTCTCTCATGTTCCTTTTGAAAATGAGAAACTTTAATCTAAACGTATATATTATTGGAAAATTTAAATTTTTCATTTTTTTATGGCCTAATAGTGAATACTTTCCTCCAGCCCCTGTAGGGTTAAAATGCTCATTATACAAACCTCCTAAATCAACTTAAAAAAAGAACTGGTCCCTAAAAAAATCAGTTTTGGAAACTTTCACGAAAATGTGGTAATTTCCTGATAAATTTCCAAGCCCCGTAACACCCTAAAAAAGTAAAATATGTTTATGAAATGAAGCCACAATAAAGAGGACATATCGGTAATGTGACTTAGTAACTAATTTATGTGATACGACTTTCTTTTTTAAGAAGAGAATTTCAAAGTTCATAAAATGCAAATTTTTTTATTTTTCATATTTTGATGTTTTTCACAAAAAACACACAAAGTAGAGAACAAATTTTGCCACTAATATAAAGTGCCATATGTGACGAAAAAAACAATCTCAGAATCGCTAGCATACGTTAAAGCATCACTGAGCTATAAGCGCATAAAGTGAGACAGGTTAGATTTTGAAAAATGAGCCTGGTCTTTTAGGTGCAAATAGGCTTGGTCTTGAAGGGGTTAAAATCGTTCTATTCCCAGGCTTATAGCGCTTTTATCCTTTGGTCTATGGGGCTGTGTGAGGTGTCATTTTTTGCGCCATGATGTGTTCTTTCTATCGGTACCTTGATTGCGCATATACAACTTTTTCATCACTTTTTATTACATTTTTTCTGGATTTGATGCGACCAAAAATGCACAATTTTGCACTTTGGGCTTACACCTTTTACCGTGCGAGATCAGGAATGTGATTAATTAATAGTTTGGGCGATTACGCATGCGGCGATACTAAACATGTTTATTTATTTTAATTTAAAACATGGGAAAAGGAGGGTGATTCAAACTTTTATTAGGGGAGGGGGCTTTTTACTAATAAGAACACTTTTTTTTTTTTTTTTACACTTATACTAGAAGCCCCCCTGGGGGACTTCTAGTATAAGTACTCTGATCTCTCATTGAGATCTCTGCTGTATACTTATACAATAAACTCCCAAAAAAAAACAACAAGCCTGTCCAAAGGCTTAAACAATATATTCCAAAAACCAGGACAAAAATTACAATCAACAATACATAATCTTTATTCAAAAATTATTTTAAAAAATCTTAACATCTCACAACAATAATTAAAAGTTGATCACATAGCCATACACACAAGTAGTTTACCATCACAGGAACTGTAAACTCATCAGTATAAAGTGCAATAAGGAAATGATACTATTCCCAACAGTCTATATTCATGATTATTGCACAAAACTCCAAATGCTGTCATCCCTATAGAGAAACTGCACATAGCCCAGTGGCCTATTTAGCAGCAGGGGGAGTGAGGTAGTTAAGTCATAATGCCTGTGGAATTGATGTGTGCCACTCCTCCAACACACGTTTCGCGTCTAGCTTTATGCCAGCTACACGCAGCACCCGGGATCGTGGCGGTTCAGAACGGGGTCACCGCACAGCCCCGCTCTGAACACCTCTTGCGTCCTTAAGAGGTTAAAGGGTTGTCTTACTATGGCAAGTATGTCTAAATTGATGCATTATGTGAACTGAAGCATAGTACAAGCATTTCTGAAAATGCATTATTTGAGAAGTATATACAGTATGTATTAAAGGAGAATTCCAGGCTGTGGTGATTTTTGGCAGAGGGCCGAGGAGGATAAAAGAAGTAACATGCTCTTACCTACCAGTAGTGGTGCTGGTATCCCGCAACTCTGGTCCCCCGATCCTGGTCGAATGGGGACCTGGGAGGTGACTTGTCAGACGCGCTCAGCCAGTCAGCATCCGTAGAGGGGTCCAGGTCACATCCCAGGTCCCAACTCAGATCCAGAAGTGGCTGTCTGCAGGCTCCGTCTGATTTCCGCTGTCTGCAGGCTCCGTGATACAGCCGGAGGACCGCCTGGAAAACTGGGATACAGATATAGCCATAGGCTGTATCCTAGTTTTCCAGGCGGTCCTCCGGCTGTATCCACCCTCTTCACAGAGCCTGCAGACAGCGGGAATCAGACGTCGAGAGTTCAGATTCATAAGAACCCGAACCTCGGCAGGTTCCCTCATCTCTAAAGGTTGGACAGTAACAGCACAGCCACAGTTCAGCGAGGAAACCAGAAAGTGATCAGATCCATGGGGGAGAGGAACTTTACTGGAGTTAAGGCTCTGTAATACAGACCAAATATCATCTGAATGCACATTCATTCTCTGCAAAAAAAGAAAACACTTAGGGGGGCATTTATTAAGTCCGGCGTTTTTTACGCCGGACTTATAAATGCCCCCGCAGCTCCGGCGCTACGGGGATTTATGTAGAGGCGGACTGCCTCTACATAAATCCCGTGCGCGCCGGTGCGCACCGCCGAAAACCTACGCTAGCTGAGGACTGGAGTAGGTTTTCGGCGTACATTTGGGCGGAACGGATGGTAAATCGCGCGGACTCTGAGTCCGCGCCCTCCGTTCCGCCCACTACATGCCCCCTTTCCGCCCCCCTGGCGTACTCGGCGGAAAGTGCCGATTTGCGAATATTTTATTCGCAGATCAGCCATTTGAGTATAAAAAAAATACGCAAATCGGCACTTTCCGACGAAAATCATCCGTTCGCCGGATGATACATGTGGCCCTAAGTGCATCAGAAATTGTCATGTTATGAACTGAAACGGGTGCTTGAGAGCTGAAGTTGAGAAACACTGCACTGATGTACAGTATCGCGTAGATGCCATACTGTCTCTGTTCCCATTTAGGCTACGTTCACATTAGCGTTTGACCATCCGGCACCATTCCGTCTAACTTTTCCGTTTTAGAGTAAGCAAAACGGAAACTGTCGGATCCGTTAAAATCCCCATAGATTCCCATGCTAATTTAGTGTGCTCCGTTTTCCCTAATTGTGCTCTGTTTGCATGCAATCCGTTCAAGATCCGTTTTTTTGAACGGAAGAAAAAATAGTGTTTGCAGTATTTTTCTTTCCGCTTAAAAAAACGGATCACGAACGGAAAGTGCACTTCCGTTTTTTTTTTACATTGTAGTCAATGAGGACGGATCTAAAACGGAAGGTATTTCCGTTCACATCCGTTTTTTTTCATCCGTTCTTGCACTGAGCATGCGCAGAAGCAGCAAGAAACCAAAGAAGAAAAATAAACGGATAGAAAAGCGGATGCTGACTGATGCAAACTGATGTACAAAAGTCAGTTTTTTTTAAGCCAAAATACAAACGGACCATTAAAAAAAAATGAACATTTTGCAATCAGTTTGCATCAGTCTGCTCATCAGTTTATGCTCATCTGTTTAATTAATTTAGACGGATCCGTTAGAAACAAAGAAAAACGCTAGTGTGGCTGAGCCCTTAATTGTAATTAACTGTTTTTGGTATCATTGGGAACAAAAATAGCACTGCCATAAAAAATATTGGAACCAATGATGGAAAGCCTACATAAACCATGTGTAATGCATGTTGTCCTGGGGCCAGTATGAGATACATTTGAGCATGAGGTGGGAGGAGACAGTAGAGCATGCAGCCAAGCAGACTTATGGATTCTCCCAAGTAACAGAGGAGTATTCAGTTAATAAGGACATGGGTACATGTGACAGATGCCGTCTCATAATGTCGTGAAAGCTTCATACATAGCATTGATTGCAGAAAGTGAAAAAATCCCAACAAAACCTGTTGAATCTCTGAAACTCAGAAACTTCTTTAGCAAAATCTGCATTGAAAAAGCTAATTGGCGCTCCCTTCCTTCTGAGCCTGGCTGTGTGCCCATACAGTGGTTTACGCCCACATATGGGGTACCGTAGTACTCAAGAGAACCTGCGTTACAAATTTTGGGGTGCTTTTTCTCTCATGTTCCTTTTGAAAATGAGAAACTTTAATCTAAACGTATATATTATTGGTAAATTTTAATTTTTCATTTTTTTATGGCCTAATGGTGAATACTTTCCTCCAGCCCCTGTAGGGTTAAAATGCTCATTATACAAACCTCCTAAATCAACTTAAAAAAAGAACTGGTCCCTAAAAAAATCAGTTTTGGAAACTTTCACGAAAATGTGGTAATTTGCTGATAAATTTCCAAGCCCCATAACACCCTAAAAAAGTAAAATATGTTTATGAAATGAAGCCAGAATAAAGAGGACATATCGGTAATGTGACTTAGTAACTAATTTATGTGATACAACTTTCTTTTTTTAGAAGAGAATTTCAAAGTTCATAAAATGCAAATTTTTTTTATTTTTCATATTTTGATGTTTTTCACAAAAAACACACAAAGTAGAGAACAAATTTTGCCACTAATATAAAGTGCCATATGTGACGAAAAAACAATCTCAGAGTCGCTAGCATACGTTAATCATTGGGAATCATTGGGAACAAAAATAGCACTGCCATAAAAAATATTGGAACCAATGATGGAAAGCCTACATAAACCATGTGTAATGCATGTTGTCCTGGGGCCAGTATGAGATACATTTGAGCATGAGGTGGGAGGAGACAGTAGAACATGCAGCCAAGCAGACTTATGGATTCTCCCAAGTAACAGAGGAGTATTCAGTTAATAAGGACATGGGTACATGTGACAGATGCCGTCTCATAATGTCGTGAAAGCTTCATACATAGCATTGATTGCAGAAAGTGAAAAAATCCCAACAAAACCTGTTGAATCTCTGAAACTCTGTGATGTATATATGAAGTTTACATCTTGCTTGCTGCTTCAGTTAGCTGCATTGCTTCTTACTGATATATTGATGTCTTGCCATGAAATAAAAGCAGCTGTAACCTGAGACTGTTTGTGCACTTTACAACATTATTATGCAATGTTTAGGCCACAGAACAAGTCTCCAGACAGTAAACATTTGTGCATTACGTTGGATTCCTTGAAATAAATGTTCACTCAGTCTTCCTTTGGAACCAATTTCTCAGTATATTCTTTTTAATCCTCATGAGGTTTTTCATTTGGCAAACACCACAACAAACAGACAAGTCTAAAAAAAGGATTCCAGTATTTCTGCCAAGTACCCTTTTACTATAGTTGATTCGCCTTTTTAGAGACGGCTCCAGGCTTTTGTAGGCCCTTGGGTGACAGAGCCTCAGCGGGCCCCTTTGTATAACAAATCATGTTGCATCATTATTAGAAAGTCTCAGCACACCCTTACTACTAACCAAGATGCTGGGAAAGCTGGGTGACCCCCTTTATACTGACTACTATACAAGATGCTAGAAAAGCTGGGTGACCCCATTATACTGACTACTATACAAGATGCTAGGAAAGCTGAGTGACCTCCATTATACTGACTACTATACAAGATTCTGGGAAAGCTGGGTGACCTCCATTATACTGAGTACTATACAAAGGCTGGGAAAGCTGGGTGACCTCCATTAGACTACTATACAAGATGCTGTGAAAACTGGGTGACACCAATATATTGACTACTATACAAGATACTAGGAAAGCTGAGTGACCTCCATTGTACTTACTAACAAATCATGTGGAATCATTATTAGAGGCTCTCAGCAGACCCTTACTACTAACCAAGATGCTAGGAAAGCTGGGTGACCCCATTATACTGACTACTATACAAGATGCTAGGAAAGCTAGGTGACCCCATTATACTAACTACTATACAATATGCTGGGAAAGCTGGATGACCTCCATTATACTGACTACTATATAAGATGCTAGGAAAGCTGGGTAACCACCATTATATTGACTACTATACAAGATGCTAGGAAAGCTGGGTGACCCCATTATATTCACTACTATACAAGATGCTGGGAAAGCTGGGTGACCTCCATTATACTGAGTACTATACAAAGGCTGAGAAAGCTGGGTGACCTCCATTATACTACTAGACAAGATGCTGGGAAAACTGGGTGACACCAATATATTGACTATACAAGATACTAGGAAAGCTGAGTGACCTCCTTTATACTTACTATACAAGATGCAAGGGAAGCAGAGTGACCTCCACTATACAAGATGCTAGTGTGGTGTCCCACCACTGTGCTTCTTTTTCTTTTCCTATTTGTGTTTCATATACCTGTCCAAAAAGTTCTTTCGTCACCTTTAGTGATGCTGGAGTGTTTAGAAGTTATTTTATTGTCCACCACAAGATGTCAGTATTGTATATCTGAGTCTGAGTATTGCACAGCTGTAGTTACTAATGGGTTACTGTTTTTCTCTTGTCCCACATGGATCTGTACACCAATGAGAGTTCTTTCTTATTCTAACCTATCACATTTTTCTTTACATCTTACACACACACTCCTCACCCACTCACAGCAGTTTACACATGCTGTAGGAAGGAAGGGACATGGGTAGAGGAAGTGTGAGGTCTTCTTCTCTTGGATTCTGTAGAGGAAGGAAGCAAGATAGGATGCTCACTACAGCAATCAAGTTGGGCCCTGGTTTCTGCCAGGTCTCCAGTCCAGGGTTGTGGTCGAGATGTTGACCAGAGTACGTGTATACACGAGACCTAAACACAGTGTTCCCTCAAGCAACCTTATTACACACTATGCAGTGTTAAGTCACTACTAGAGAGGACAAGTCAGGGATCATCCCAACCCACGCCATGGACATCATAACACAGTGCAGGACAGTATCCATAAGAAGTAAAGGAACTGATCTGGATAGAACAAAGTTGTTAGAAGCCTATCCACTCTATCTCGCACTGCGGGTGTAATCAGAGAACTCTGACCACTCTGCTAATCCCAGGTAACAAGGTCTGGGGCTTGTGTCACCCTCTAGGACGGGTCACCCGACACTGGTTTGCAATAGGTGGTGCAAAGACCAAAGAGTCAAAACACGGGCACAAGTATTCTCTCTACTTTCAAGTATTCTACTTATTCTACCTCTAAAGTTCCGGCACAGTACTACTTGGGTTGGGACTCTCTCAACATTCTCCTCCCTACTCTTCTGAACCTCTTCTATCTCTGAGCACACAACCCAGCCAGCACGGCTGTGTCACCTTTTCACTCTTGGTACAGATCTGGACTCTAAAGTATTAAGCAACATATTAAGGCGAAAGTGTATAATTTGTTCTCTGTATCAAGTATCTTCACAGTAAACAAGAGTATATTTATTTTAACAGGACTCTGTGGTCCTTCACCAAGCACCGACACAGTAATCACACTTTCCTTGGGTTATCTCCCGTCTCTGTGGGTGGCAGTGCCAGTAGTCCGGGTGGGTCACTACTTCACTCCAGACCACCGTGATAATTGCCCATGGGACCCCCAAACACCCTGGCAGGTTACTGGCCAAAGGGAAAAGGTATAGCCAGCCCACTCAAAATAAAAGCAGGTGTGCCAGCATACCTGTGTACCCAACCAGCACTGGCTATACCTCGGCCAACCACTACACTAGTGGCGTCACGCTGTTCCATCTAACTTGTGACTGGCAGTCTGTCACTGCTCACCGGCAGGGCAGTCCACCACACTAGGAAAGCTGGATGACCTCCATTATATTGCCTACTATACAAGATGCTAGGAAAGCTTGAGTTACCTCCATTATACTGACTACTATACAAGATGGTAGGAGAGCTGGGTAACCCCCATTATACTACTTTACAAGATGCTGGGAAAGCTGGGTGACCTCCATTATACTGACTAGTACACAAAATGCTAGGAAAGCTTGGTGACCTCCATTATACTTACAAGATGTCAGGAAAGCTGGGCGACCTCCATTATACTTACTACACAAGATGCCAGGAAAGCTGTGTGACCACCATTATACTTACAAGATGCTTAGGAAGCTGAGTGACCCCATTATACTTACTATACCAGATGTGGGGGGCCTTCAAATGGCAGTGCTTTCCTGCTGTACAGGCCCTCTCTCATCCTCAGGCTAATCTTTCAACCATGGTTGGGGCCTGGAGCGGGGATTATGGGGTGGGGCGGGGCTTATCAGACATACCGGGGGCCTTAATTTGCCGTTATAGTTCCGGCAAAACTGGGAACTGGGGGGTTGAAGGCTGTGGCCGGCATTACTCCACTAGGGTGTGGTTGCCCTACATTCTGGAAAAAGCAAGTGCCGGTGGGGCTCTTGAGGTGCTGTGGGTCCCAGCACTTGCCCAAGTAAGCCGGGTGCTGACGCCGGCCCTGCTCCTTTCTGTTGTTGATGATGATATCCTCTTGTAATTGCATTTGCCATAGGTAAACCAGATCACATATGCAAAGTCATGTATGTAAGGTTGATATGGTAAAAATAATAGGAATGTTGAGGGAGATTTATCAAACATGGTGTAAAGAAGAATTGTCTTACTTGCCCCTAGCAACCAATCAGATTCCAACTTTCATTTTTCATAGACTCTGTGAGGGATGAAAGGTGGAATCTGATTGGTTGCTAGGGGCAACTGAGACAATTCTACTTTACTCCAGTTTGATAAATCTCCACAGTTGTTTAGAAATATCTTACATGAATATATGCAAATATCTTATATGCATATATGCAAATCAGCCTGATTTCTAAAGATGCTAAGCAGTCTACAATCAGGGTTTTTGTCAGCTCTACAGTTCAAAGGGAACATATCGTCAGTTTCATGTTGCCTGAGGCACGGGCAGCATGAATTTTTGAGGCATTTTGTACAATAATGCATGATTCATTCACCTTCTTCCTGCTCTCATTAGTCAATAGGCCTTGGTTTTAGCTGTCTAGACAGTATGGGAAATATAGTTTTGCAACGGCTGAAGGGCCAAAGGTTCCCCATCCCTGATCTAAATCAAATTTAGGCTGGGGTGGAGGGAAGAAGCCACAGGGAACCAATACAATTATCTTGTTCCTGGCTTGCTTTATAAGCATGTTTCCTTTGTATTTTTCAGGCTCAATTTCTAATCATCAATTTCCCTGAGCTCAACCCCAGAATAGGTGGAGACTAGCTACTTAGACTTTTTCTATGAGTCACACAAATAACAGGACAGCTTTGTTTCCTACAGCTTAACAGCAAACCCTGAAAGCATCAGTAGCATGGAGGACATTATAGAGGAGTACTGAGTAGTGTATACTCTGAAACTAGCACTCATGTTAGATAGTAATGCAGCAGTATCTCTATTTAACCTTCTTACTGAAGAAAGCATTTTTTGCTAAAAAGATGTATTACTGAGTTTCTTATATTTGCTTATATTTTTTATTCCGGTAAAGTAACGAAAGTAACACTAAACCACCAGGTACATCCTCTTTAAGAGCTTTATTTAAATAAAAGGAAATACTTGGATATAGAATTGGACTATTATATAAAATATAGGACTAAAAATGAACATTATTATAATAGGAATCTCTACAAATATTATACACAGAAAAAATTTATATTAATTTTTAATGCTGCCATGATTATATTCTTCCATAACATTATTTTATTACAAATTACAATTTTTCTTTAACCACTGAGAAATCCAAATAATATGAAGTGTGAGCACAAATGGTAATGCAAATACAGGTCATATATATGGATCAGGAAGAATCCTTGATTTACTATAGCAGAACTTTTCCCCAATCATTATAACCGATTTCAAATGGTGCTAGAAAAGCAGAAGACTCTGAACACCAAAAGAAATCAGTCATCCTTTATAAGGGTTCATATTAGTGTTGTTCAGAAGGTGGCTTTCATTTTTCCAATCCAGATATTGCTGTGAAGTAACACAGAAATCAATGAAACAGTTTGCAACAGGATTTAACAAAGTAGAGGAATACCATGGCAAGAAAAAGGTTGATTCAGGGCGCACATTTTAGTATTGCAACCTACCGAGTACAAGAAGGTCTAATCTAATATCAGACGTTCTGGATGGTCAGACACACAAATAGGAAAATGTCCAGACTAAGTGGTCAATTATTTCCTTTCTAATGTCAAACACGTCTACATTACTCCCTATGTGAATGTACTTCTAGATCATTTTCCAAGATAAAACAAGATTGAGTTTGTTGAAAATAAGCCACTTTGTTTGAACCACAGTCTGAAGGTTAACTGTTTCATAGCCAAGATAGGGATGTAACACATGGAAGCTCATGAAATAACCAAAATATTTTTTTTGCTAGAATGATTACTTAAAGTGGCATTACTATCAACTTTGATTCATTAAATATAGCTTCATAACTATGCTCTGACTGCTCCTAATTTATTTTTATTTTTTTCACAGAGCTTCAAATTTCCTGTATTGAGGGTATATGCACATTGAGTAAATATTGCGGATTCCGTCGCTCCCCCACGCTCCCACTTGAAGTTCCGCCAGTCACATAGGCTTCATTCTATGCTCAGGCGGATTCCAACGTCCGCCCAAAGAATTTATATACACCTGACTATACAATGGAGTCTATGGGATGGGCGGAGTTATCCACCACATTTACTCAGTGTGCATATACCCTGACATAGAAAAGTGCTTACTGTACGTAGGACTGTATCCAATAAAATCTTTATTTAAATTATAATGTGTATGCTACACAGAAACACAAAAAAAAAATTACAATATGTAGCTGTAGAGACATATACAGTGTTTACTTACGTAGCTTTAATCCTTCCAAGGACACTGATTTCATATGGTGCTAGACATTCCATATTAAATCTAAACCACCACGTGAAACCAGCCTCCTGAGAAAGCATGGGGGGTGGTTAGCATATCATGCTCCATTATCAGCTGCTCAGACATGGACTCCCATCTGATATTGGTCACCATCCTCTTGACAGGATCTTGACAGCTGGTTTAGATTGGTACACTGCTTACTTACCACTTCAGAACTTTGTGACATTTCTGACTACTCATACATCTTCATAGCCAAGACCCATATTACCTGTCAGTTGCACACAAGAATAAAGATGAAATAAAACAACTTTTTATGATTATCAGGCTTGTATACACTATTTCATGATCATATAAAATGTATTTACTATGTACACAGAAAGTGTTGTCTACAACACACTTTGTACAACTAAGAATTACAGCAGGCACATAATATGCTGAGTCAGTGACATCTATTAATGCTCCCTACAAATACGGTAGAATTATTACCAACAGACTGGAGCAATCCCACTAGCAAAATCCAAGAGAACAGATACTTAAAGATACAAAAAACAAGTTAATCATACACAGAGCATCAAAAAAAACTTCAACTTCAAAAATCCACTGCAGCTCACAAAGATGGTGGAAATGCAATAGGTAAATTATAATTACACTAGGCTGATTTGACGCAGGAATTTCTGCTGTAATACTGGTGCATTCATACGTACAGAATCTGCAGCAGATTTCATGGTGCAGTTTGAAGTTGAAGATTCAAAGGTAATCTGCAATTTCCAATCTGGGCAGATCTGCTGTGGATCCTGTACGTGTGAAGGCACCCTTAAAAAATAAGTTTAATTTATCTGAATTGAGTTTTTTTTCTGGCAATTGCCCAATTGCAAGCCTCACATAGACGAATGGGACAGTTACAGAAATTTCAGGAAAAAATAAGACTGTGTAAATTTTCCCTAACAGCCAAAAAGGCGTCTTGCAGTCATATACTATCCTTCCTAGTGACTTGTGGCAGTAAATAACCTGTTTGGATCACTTAAATGTGGTACTCCAACATCAGGTAAAAACATTCTGCAGAAGCATATAGCATTGACTACCTGTCTGCCTCAGTTCTGAAACTACCAAAAATCCATTTGTTTCAGGGGTTGTAATTCTGTATTCCGTGGCTGTACCTCTGGGTTGAGCAGTTGCTCGGTAACTCCAAGTGCCAAAAGGCACTGCCTGCCCTTAGCTGTTCATCACGGTCCTCCCACCCTGCCTACTCCCCTCCCCCAGCACTCCTGCCAGCTCCCCATCCAAAACATACAATTTCACTGCAGACTATTGCACATGAGTGAGGTTGAAGCACCTGCTCATCATTCAGCACAAGACAGAATGTTGTAAACATTGCTCACTCTCCGTACATGTCCCAATATAAAAGATATATATGTGGTGATGAAATGGTAATGTAGGCTGGAGGGGCCGGTCAGAGCTTGTAACATCACTAATGGGGAGTGGGTGTAGATCTCAGAGGCTCCCTGCTATAGTACTGCCATGGTTTTTACAAAATCAAGGAAAAGCACAATAGTTTTGCAGAGATTTTAAACAAATCATGGTAGAACTGCAGGAGGAAGGCCATTCAGCATAGAAAGTATACTTTGGACAAGCATGGGCCCCCAGGAGCCCACAGCCCCCAAACAGCCACCCAAATTGACCTATTATAATCTGCCACTCAACGCAAGAGGTAGAAAACCATGAACAAATGTCAGACTATCATAAAATCAAAGGCAAGGGGAAAACAAACGGGGAGATTTATCAAACATGGTGTAAAGTGAAACTGGCTCAGTTGCCCCTAGCAACCAGATTTCACCTTCCATTCCTCACAGACTCTTTGTAAAATGAAAGGTGGAATCTGATTGGTTTCTAGGGGCAACTGAGCCAGTTTCACTTTACATCATGTTTGATAAATCTCCCCCAAGGTGTCTACCTAAAAATGCTCTGGATTATATTTATGGCTCTGGAATATACTGTAGATATTAAACTGCTGTACTGTTGTTAAGGATGTCATATTTTGTATATTTAGTCAAGCCATTACAATATAGTACTGACCTTCTAAACATGTTGAGATGTTTACATTCCTTAAAGCTTACGCAAGTCAACACTAGTGTTATGTACATAACTGTTCTCATACCTCAGCCAATGAAGTACTGACACAGACCTTAGAAGAAGAACAACCCCCCCCACTCCCCCAAGTATATATAAAGTGGCTGCCATATTTGACTAAATGAGATCACCTTAACCATTGGTGTGTCAGGGTGTTTGATTCTCAGTGCGCACTATAAATGTAAGTTATAATTTGGAACAGACAGTCAATATGACAGTACTTCAGAGGTGCATCCATGACAGCTGTCGCCCACGAAGGCCAAGAAGCTAGAGCCCAGATGAACAGCCGTAATGAAAACATTCACACCTTCGTACAAGTGCTGTGGAATATATAATGGTATGGATACAGGTTGCGGGCTATGATGGAAGTGTGCATAATGAAATTACCAATATGAAGCCTACAAAATTGCACTGGCCCACACAGAAGCAGGTTAATCCCCCAGTAGGTCCCTGAGCTAAAGTGGGCCCTCAATTGTGTCTAGTTTGACCTCATTGTGTCTCTTACTGGCCGTGCAAGTGGCAAAATGTCAAGTCATTTTGCCTCTTTCATTGGGGTCAGCATAGCTATCTTCTTTCTTCCTTCCTGGGCCCCCTCCTGAACTCACAGTGGCACCAAACACACTCTCCTTACCTTATCAGCCTGCAGCTTTTTCATCCATTGTATCACAAGACACAGTTAAATGAAAGATGCCATTGAAAAGCACAAGCTGTCAACAGAAAAAAAAACAAAAAACATTGGCTCTTAGATAGGAAAAAGGCAAAAAGTAGCTGAAAAATTAAGGTGTTAACTGCTTACTACCTAGACATAAGACATGGTTCTTGCCACCATGCCCATTCGATCAATGACATTCATTTATGTGTAAAACCTAAAAGTGATCAGAAAGTCATGTGTACCCCAAAAAGAAATTGATGAGAATGCTAATATATATATGGTATGAACACACTATCACTGGAAACATGTAGATTAAAACTTAACCAATTTTATTAGATATACATTAAAAACGATTAAAAATGTGGTCCAAAGATAAAGGTCAATAATTAGTGTAGGATACGGCACCATATAAAGTAAAAAATAAATAAAGTAGTGTGTTTACCAATCTGTGCAATGACACACTATACCCCTCACAATAAATCTGTCCTAGATATAATATAGTGGCATCTATCTGAACCAAAACCCATTAAAAACTTCAACTGCAGAAAAGAAACTTCCATAGGGCGATGTGGATTGAAAAATAATACAATTATGGCTCTCTGATGGCAGGGTTAAAAAATTTAGAAAGAAGTTATTAAATGGTTACAGAGTCTCAATAGTCAAACATCAACAATAATGAGCATATTTATGTGGTATGTATTGCTCTTTTTTCAACAGACCATTGCATTGAATTAGTATAGTTTTAAGTATAGTATTACGTCTCAAGATTTTAAGTATGCAAATCAAATATGCTTGTTGTGAAGTTTTTATGACTTAGTTTCTGGGTTTTTTTAAATGTAGATTCTACAAGGATGCTGGAATGATGGGTACAAATTTTGAAAAAATATTTTAATCTTGTCTTTTCTGGTTTGTTTTCCACTCACAGTTTGGTCAGACAGCCCCTCCCTATGAGATCAGAGATGCTCAGAGCCCAAAGAAGAGCGGTTTCTTCCATTCACTTATTTGTTCCATTCACTTATTGTTTATATAGTCTGTGCATAACAATACACAGATGAAGCCAAGCATATGACAGTGAATAGGGTGCCATAGCAATGCTTTTTTTGCTTGTATTATTCAAACATATCATACTATTGACTGCTAAGCTATTTAAGGATCTGTCACAATAAAGCAGATTACAAGCTATGAAAACATTTGCTGCAATACACCCATCTTCGTATTAGTCTTTTGAAATGTCTAAAAAATTTTGGAAATATTGTCACCAGGTCTTCTCATTCCGCATTCAAGGCCAGCTGCTGAAGAGCTCCTGGAGCTTAGAGCTTGTCATCCATTTAATGAACAAAAGTATTTACACATTTGTTGGGTACAATCATAGGATGCCACAGTTGCAACATTTTGTGACATTTCCCCATTCCTTCTATGATCAGCTGTGAGTGATACTATTGAAACATGAAATATTTAGAAGTGACAGACAAAGTAGTGGACAAGTAGAAGTGCAAGACAGGGTCACTAACTGCATAAAAGTCACTAACATTCTGCTGACTAAGAAACTGCAGACGGCAAAACCTAATTCCGCCTTCAAATTAGCACAAAAACTGTGCCAGGGTGCTTTATAACGTGGATTTCCATGGCTGAGCAGCTGACAGTCTTACATCACTAAGCACAATGCCAAGTGTCAGGTGGAGTAGTGTAAAGCCTGCTGCCACTGGACTCTAAAGCAATGAAATATGTTCTGTGGGGTAATGAATCCCACTTCTCTGTCTGACAGTCTGATGGATGAGTCTGGATTTAGTGATTGCCAGGAGAACATTGCCTGGCTGACTGTATTGTGTCGACTGTAAAGTTTGCTGGACGAGAGATAATGCTATAAGGGTGTTTTTCATGGGTTGACCTAGGCTCCTTAGTTCCAGTGAAGGGAAATCTTAGGGGTCATTTTAGATGATCCGAGCTTGGCCATCTTTGGCCACAAATAAGCGAGATTAGCACTCATTTGTAGTGCCTTTAGATGGCACAAATAATTGAGTGGCTGGGTTGCACAAATGATCACCGTATCATTTGTGCAGACATTTAAATGTATGGTTATCGAGCACGCATCCTGTGTTTACACAGGAAGATGTGCGGCCGATAGCAATAGATTTTAGAGGCCGCACAAAAGATGCAATCAGCCGAGGATCTGACGTTTTCCTGCTCATCAACCGATTATAGGCTGAAGGAGTGTTTCTAGCAATGCTCCTGGATGATAATTGGTCTGTGTAAAAGGCCCTCAACGCTTCTTACTATACTACATATGTTTATGAATGCACACAATCTACATGTCTTGGTAGGACCAATTGGTATTTTCATCCAAGGTTTTTCAGTCCAGTATCAGAATGTACACTTAATTCACTTTGGGTTTTTTTTATATAAATTTTTTTTTTTTTTACCTATCAGTTACAGAGCTGGGAGACTGGACCTCACCTTAATAAGATAATGTATTCTACTCTATTAAGGGTCAGTGAAAATCTTAGGGTGCCTTTACACAGAAAGATTTATCTGATTTTTGAAGCCAAAGCCAGGAATGGATTTGGCAAGAGGAGAAATCCTTTTATATAGTCTGTTCCTGGCTTTGGCTTCAAAAATTTGTTAGATAAATCTCTCTGTGTAAAGGCTCCCTTAGCGGTATGCCTTATAAGTACTGCCAACCACAGTGGGTTTGTATTTTTGAAAACTCAGTGTTTCATATAGTCAGTTGTGATAGACTCGGTTCTTAAGGAAGGGCTGAATAAATGTGTCATACAAATAGACAAAACAGTTTTTATATATTTAAAGAATGAATGGTATTCAGCAAATAGTACTAATATTCTTTCTCAACATTTGTCCATAGGCATAATGAGAAAGTAGAATGTAAGGGGAAGTACAAAATTCTATGACATTCAACAACCACTGGAGAGTGCTGTCTGACTGCTAAGAATCTTTGAAAGGTCACTATTCCCCTGCACCTTATACAATTTTAGAGGCTATTTATCAATACTGTAGCAAGGCAATATGTAGCACTACATGATAACTATTGGGGATCCTAGTGACACCCTGGTACCCTAGTGATATTAGTTCCTAGTGAACACACACACCTAATTCAAAAAAAACATCAAACAGCTCAGGATAAATGTGTCAAATGCAGCTACTGTGACAAGCTTTTTGTTGTACTAATAAACCAGATGCTGACACATTTTTTACATCTTCACACATCCGGCAAATGATGGCAGTCTTTTCAGACGGCTGTCATTTTAGCGCTTAAATAGATCTGTCTATGGTAATAAAGGCCGCAAATAATGTTCATGATCATTATTTGTGGCTGTCATTATTAAAAGACATCATTCCAGACAGACTGACGCAAAATCCCCTAGGGGACCCATAGCTTAACCCAGCCATGTAAAACTCTGGCCCGTCATGCCATTATTTTTGGCCCGCCAGGCAATTCAGAGTTTGAAATACATCTGGCCTGCCATGGCTACTATATAAGAGACTATGGGGGGAGGGATGGCTACTATATGAGACTACAGGGTGGGCTGGCTACTATAATAGAGACTATTGGGGAGGGCTGGCTACTATATAAGAGAGTATGGGGGAGGGTTGGCTACTATATAAAAGACTATTGGGGAGGGCTGGCTACTATATGAGACTATTGTGGAGGGCTGGCTACTATATAAGAAACTATTACGGAGGTCTGGCTACTATATAAGAGACTATAGGGGAGGGCTGGCTACTATATAAGAGACTATAGGGGAGGGCTGGCTTCTACATAGGAGACTATGGGGAGGGCTGGCTACTATATAAGAGACTATGGGGGAGGGCTGGCTACTTTATAAGAGACTACGGGGGAGGGCTGGCTACTATATAAGAGACTATTGGGGAGGGCTGGCTACTATATAAGACACTACAGGGGAGGGCTGGCTACTATATGAGACTATGGATGGGTGGCTACTATATGAGACTACAGGGGAGGGCTGTCTTCTACATAAGAGACTGTGGGGAGGGCTGGCTACTATATAAGAGGCTATGGGGGAGGGCTGCCTACTATATAAGAGACTATAGGGGAGGGCTGGCTACTTTATAAGAGAATATGGGAAGGAATGGCTACTATATGAGACTACAAGGGAGGGCTGGCTACTATATGTTACACTTGGGGGGCTGGCAACTATTTGGGCACTATTGGGAGGGCTGGCTAGTATGTGGGGCAATTTTGGTTGTGTTGGCTACAACATGGGGCAATATTAGGGGGCTTGGCTATTACATGGGTTTGGGTTTAATCATATCATAGCAATTTATCATGTCATTTATCATAGTGCACAGCGCTGGGAGACACACACCACTGACAGTGCCAGGAACACTGCATGCTACTCTGGCAGTGCTAGGACCGCTGCATTCGCTCTTCAATAATTATCAAGGTTGGCCCGCCTTAAATTTTGGCCCACTGTGTATTTGAGTTTGACACCACTGGCTTAATCTGTTCTTATTTTCTGATGATAGATGTTTTATTCTGTTTTCTGTACATGATTATGGGGGCAGTCATCTTGTCAAAGCTGCTGCTCTGCTCTATTAAAGGGGGTTACAACAATTATTCTATGGGTGGGAGATGTCTGAATCTTGAGTCTTTGTTTTGAATCGAGTGGTGAGCTGTGTATGTGTGCCTCCGCTCCATTCACTGCCTATGGAGTTGCCAGAGATAGCGGAAGACATTGCTCAGCTCCAGGTCATCTCCAGCAGCTCCATAGATGATGAATGAAGTGGTGGTGTGCATGCGTTACTTGACTCCTAATTTAAAACAAAGACTCAGGGCCTTGTCTTTAAAGGGGTAGTCCGACGAAACATAGTTTTTACATTTACCATCCCTTCTGAGTCTGTCTCTGTTTGAATTTCCTGCTGGTCCCTGAAGCTCCAGTTGGTGGCTTCATTTTTTCTTTACTTCCTGGTTTGGGCTTTCCCATGATGCACTTTGTCTCCTGGGATGTCTATCTGACTCTGTAAAACTTAGATGGCTTACATCTTGTTTAGCCAATCAGAGCTGAGCAACCTGTATCATCTGACAAAGGGAGGCTGGCCAAACAGGGCTTAGACCCGCCTCTTTCTTGATGATGTCATTGTCACAAAATGGCTGCCACAGAAAAGCCTGGAGTCAACAGTCATTAGGTAAGAATGAGTTTACTTCACTTCCTGGTGGGAGATTGAGGGGGGAAAAGATAGGGAAGGGGGCAGATAGGTGATTGAAGCATATTACAAAGTTATATAACTTTGTAATGTGTTTCAATTACTGGGAAAAAGCTTTTCGCTGGAGTACCCCTTTAAGGTCACATGCACTACTTGTGCAAATCTTTTAAAAGATGTTTTGCACATCATGCCCTACCGGTGAAAAAATCCTGCAGTAAATAAGCAAAGAGAGTTTAGTATTTAATACTGGCTATTTCTTCTAAACAAATCAATAGATAACAGTAAATTTAAACACAAAATTCTGCCGCCTCCACATCTGCAGAAAGAGACAACAACTGTATGTTGAGTCCATAAGTCTATGGAAAACTGCTAATTGGTTCTAAAGACCCCAAAATGTCATCCCAAAATAAGAAAACAAGAAGAAAGAACAACAATAAGCACAGAAATGGGGCGTTCCAATACAGGATAGGTGGTAAATGTTTGACTGGTCCAAAAATAGTGGTCTGGGAATTAAGTGGTAGTAAGATTACTACCAGGTGGATAGAGGGATAAGAATGGTCACAGGGCTGCTGCACAGCAGAGTTGGTTTACCACAGGTGGAGCAGTATTTCTGTAGTGGGGTGTTGGGCTACAACAGGTAGAACAGTATTTATTTCTGCACTGCGCTGTTGCTTTATCTCTGGTAGAGAAGTAGTTGCTGCTGTGATGTGGTGCCGGTTTGTTACTGGTAGAAAAGTATTTATTGCTACAATGCAGAGTTGGTTTGTTGCTGGTACAGAAATATTGTTTGCCACTGGTGGATATAATACACACTGGACAGCGGTATCTGCCCCGGCATGGTAGTAGTTGTTTGTTGGTGAGGCCCCAGCAGCAACATGGGTTGGCAGGTAAAGCCCAAGTTGACAAAAAGTTTAAAAGCCCTAACCCACAGGAGTAAGTGAACTACTGATCATTTTTCATCCACTTACTCTGTGTAAGGTAAAAGGCTATGCTGTAATAATCTAGCATCAAGTCACGACATTTCTACTGAACAATTCTGAGTCATCCACTCATACTGTGAACAAAGATCTTTGTTAGTGAACATGTCTCAAAAATATTGATATGTTGTCACATATACTCTCTGGGAATATTTAACTACAATGGGTTTAGGCTAATAGTCACACTATTTTAGTTTGGGTTTCCAATTAATAACTGTTTATAGAAGACATCATGTACTGCCAATCCTCCTTCAGTATCATAGTGACTAAAGCATAGTGACTAAGGCATTCTTTGGTAAACAGCTTGTGTTAAAAAGGCATCAAGACACTTCCAAGCTTCCGACTTCTGCAAAGGACTAGTAAGCTGCAACAGTGACTTGAGTACCAAACACTATCCAAACCTAAAACATAAGGTTCTGAAATGTAACCGTAAAGGACAACTCTGGTGAAAAACTTTTCCCAGTAACTGTAGCACAATACAAAGTTATATAACTTTGTATTGTGCTTCAATCACCTATCTGACCCCCTCCCCTATCTTTTCCCCTTTCAACCTGATGACTGTTGACCCCAGGCTGTTCTGTGGCAGCAATTTTGTGTCAATGATGTCAACAAGAGGGAGGGCTTAGACCAGCCTCCCTTTGTCAGATGACTCAGGTTGCTCAGCTCTGATTGGCTGAGCAAAATGTAAGCCATCTAACAGTTCTACAGAATCATTAAATGAATCTCCTCCTCTTTCCTCAGCAGTTACATGGACCTCCCTCCGCCCCTTCCCTCCTCCTCCTCTGGTGCCCATTACTGTCAGTGAGTAAATGAATCCTGTTATCTCCTTCCTCTGCGCAGATAAGCAGTTAGATGAGACCCCCCTCCTCTCCCATCCCTCCTCCTCCATCCCTCCTCCTCTCTCCCTGAGCTCAGGCAGTGAATGAGTCATTTTGCTCTTTCCTCTGTCCCTGCTGCCTGTCTCCCAGCATATCAGGCAACTACACAGGACCCCCCTGCCCTGCAGCCCTGAGCTAATGGCAATTAGGTTTCACTTATTTTGTGTGTGTGTGTGTGTGTGTGTTGGGGAAGGGGCTGGGGCTTAGACATCACAGGAGACAAAATGCATCACAGGAAGGCCAAACCAGGAAGTAAACAAGAAATGGAAACACCAACTGGAGCTTCAGGGACCAGCAAACAGCAGGAAATTCAAACGGAGACAGACTTAGGAGGGATGGTAAGTGTGAGAACTATGTTTGTGATTGTATTTTTTTTTTAATCAGCGCCGCAATTGTCCTTTAAATGGGTTATCCCAAGATTTTGAATTATAACCTATCCACAGCATTCAGAACATTGCTCAGTACAGGGTTCTTCCGGAAGTCCCACAGAGCGTGAATAAAGCAAAGGTCGAACCTGCACGCTACAGGTCCATTGGCTCAGAGAAAAAGGGATTCCTGATCTCGTTATCACTGGGGAATCCAGTACTGAGACCCCCAATCACACCTATCCTGTGATAGGTGATAAATTAAGTCATGGGACAAGATTTGTTTGTTTGCCTCTGCAGGGAGAGGTTTAACTGGCTCCACTAGGGCATGTGAGCTAAATGCATCTGTGGCTGAATGCTTTTTATTCTTTTCTTTACATGTTTGAGGTTTGTTTGTTTTTGTTACCTACATAACAGTAACACACTGAAGTTGTGAAAGAGTTAAGTGTAGTAAACCAGATTCCTATGTTTGGAATGTGAGGTATTTTAATGAATAAAAAATATACACACATATATATAATTGTCCTATTAATGACACACCTTAAAAATATGACCTACACATCATACCATCTATATGCTTCAGTATGCTTCCTGCAGGTAATGAAAGCACCAAATACCACAGTGTTGACGCTTCCCATCCTGTCATCGCCTGCCTAGACAGGCTAGAGGTAAAGGTTTGGAAACAAAGATGCTGCATGCATCAGAAGGTTCACAAAAAGAGAAAGTATTTTGGGAGTGGCAAGATTACAGCACACACCTAGATGTTAAAAAATGGCAAGAGACCAACATTTGCAGTGCCATCTTGCCCTAGGACATTAAGGAGTGGGGTCCTGCAGTAACGGACAAGCTTAAAAGGCCTAGAACAAACCTGATTCATCAGCTTATTATGGGGTGAGATTTCTGGCTACAGGTAAGGCTTTGTAAATTTTATTTGTTCAGGTTTTCAAATGTCATAGTAATACCACAGAAGCTACACAATGATGTCTAGAGACACAAGACAAGATTTACAGGAAAAGACTTGATTTATGGTAAGTATGAGTTTGATCACCAGTAGTTAGTATGCTCTATCCTGTGCATAAAGCTCTGGTGATAGGTGCAGAAAATTCCTTTTTGTAATACATTTTTTGCGGAATACAGCAGACAAGCAGAATAAAGGGCATGCAAGGCATCTAGAGCCTTTAGCTGGTGCATAACAAATGACAATGCACAACCTCCAGCATTCAGTTTGTAACTACTGGCGAAAAATGAGCCATTTACCTCAATCACTATATATACGTTCCTACTGCACATGCCCTGAGCAGTAATAACCTATATATATATATATATATATATATATATATATATATATATATAAACAAATATACACGTTCATGCAGTTCAGGGGCTTTTAACCCTTTAAGGACTGAGACAATTTTCGCTTTTGCGCTCTCGTTTTTTCCTACTGTTGTTCAAAAGGCCATAGCACTTTTTGCACCTACAGACCCTACATGAGCCCTTATTTTTTGCGTCACTAATAGTACCTTGCAATGGCAGACTTATTTTTTGCATTAAATATGCTGTGAAACCAGAAAAAAAAATATTTGCACGGTATTTACAAGCCCTTTAGGATAAAATTCAGTAATAGCCCTTTAAGAATGAATGCGGCACCAGCCCTTTGTAACTTAATTTAGGTTAGTAATGGCCTTTTAGAAACGCATGTGGTACCGGTCCTTTAGGAGCGAATCCAGTACTGTCCCTTCGAGAGCCAATTCATCGGCCATTTACTAGTGAATTCAGTAATGGTCCATTAAAGTATACCTGTCGTTATAACTTTTAAAACCTAAAACAACAGTAGATGTAAAATAAAGCAAGTTTGCAATTTAATTTCATTATTTTTTTGTAATTATCATGGAAAACACAACACTTCCTGTGTTCCCCCAAAGAGTCTACACACAGAAAGTCCTGTGTTTCCCAGGTCATCTGCGCTGACAAAAAAGGCTGTCTTGTGATTGATGGACACATTAGGCTGTTACACTCTGTACTGGCCAGAATTCCTTTGTTTAGTCTGTTTTTTTCAACCAGCACAAGACTAAAAATCTGCCTTCAGGAGACTGGACCTAGATTTCTGGTAAGTATAGCTTTGCTTTACAGCATGATAACAAAAAAAAATTATGACTGTATATTGCCAAATTGCCAACTTGTTTCACATCTACTGTTGATCTAGATTTTGAAAGGTATAACGACAGTGACACTTTAAGGGTGCCTTCACACGTACCGTATCGCTGTGTATTTATCGCACATAAATGCACAGTGATACTGATTTCTATCAAGTCAATGTATGTGTATTCTCACTGCGTGTTTGGTACGATTTTTACATGCGAGTTTTGATTTTCATATGATTTTCACAGGCGAGTTCAACACCACAAAAAACGCAGCTACTTTCATGCGAGTTTAATGTGAGTTTTGGGCGAGAAATAAGCAGCGATACGGTACGTCTGAAGGCACCCTAAGACTGAATATGGTAATGACCCTTTAAAGGCAAATTTGGCACCAGAGCAACTTTGGTGGCAGACGATTTAAGAGCAAATGCAGTGATGGCTCTTTGTAAACGAATGCAGCCCCTTAACAGCAAATTCAATTAGGGCCCTTTAGGAACTAGGATGCAGTATCGGCTCTTTAAGAGCAACTTTGATACCAGCTCTTTAATAGTGACAGCCACAACAGTATTATAATTGTAAAGAAATTTGCATAGTCACCATGATAATCTTGTGGAAATCTGTATTTATGTCGGTGAGGCAAAATCATAAGGACATACCATCTTCTTTTGTGCAATAAGGACATATCATTGCACAGATGTTGTCAGGCATTGAGCAAAGAACCTGTGAGCTTCTATTGGCTTCTACATTTCATCTATTTGCATATGTGCTGTGATAGGCTGTTTCGTGCTGTACTGGGTGATATTTGAATTTCTGAACATTCTGCCTTTCATTTCTATGGGGGAATTTTTGGTTTTAAAGGAGTTATCCAGCGCTACAAAAACATGGCCACTTTCTTCCAGAGACAGCCCCACTCTTGTCTCCATCTTGGGCGGATTTTTGCTGCTCAGTTCCATTGAAGTGAATGGAGCTTAATTGCAAACTGCACCTGAACTGGAGACAAGAGTCAAATTGTCTCTGAAAGTGGTCATGTTTTTGTAGCACTGGATAACCCCTTTAAAAGTAAATTTCTTAAAAAAGACAGATCTGGTAGAAACCAAAAGCACACCTGTTAATGCAGAGGGTCTCTAAACGCAGTTTCTACAGTAATTGCAGAAAATCAGAAGAAACTGGAAGAAGAAATGGATATGTCATAACTATCCATCTTTTAAATGCTCAAGTAAAAGCAGATATGTTGCTGACAATAGGGTGGTGGCCCATTCCTATTCCCTAACAAATTCTAGTTGTGGCTGTTTAACTGCTAGACCAAAAATTCCTACAATTTTACATTTAAAGGGAATCGGTAACCTCCCTGCTGGAGTATAAACCGGCCCCAGTACCTTATAGCTGCAGTCTCTCACAAAGTGTCAATTAAAAAACAAACAAACAGTCTTTAACCCCTTAACGACGCATGACGGGTATACCCGTCACGCGGCCGTTAAGGGTAAACAGAGAGGGCTCCCGACGTGAGGCCTCTTTGGTGCCCGGTTGCTATGTACAGTCAGGGACCGCAGGTATTAGCCGATCGCTGCGGCCGGCTAATTAACTATTCAAATGCAGCTGTCAAAGCTGACAGCTGCATTTGAACAGTATATGTGCCCCCTGTCCCTGGTGTCTAGTGGGAGATCTCCCCCCCCCCCGTGATGCGATCGCGGAGGGGAGATCCATTGTAATAAGCCGTCCGGGGCTCAGCGTCGGAATGACGCTGATCCCACCTCAGCAATCTATTTAGATGGTCTGAAGCAGACCATTATAATAGAGCACCGATCTGATGGATCATTGCTCTATTATATACACAGCATTGATCTCAATGGGAGATCAGTGCTGTGTATATAGAAGTCCCCCTGAGGGCTTCTAATTACTGTATGTAAAAACAAAATAAAGTGTTTTTATTAATAAAAAATCCCCTCCTCTAATAAAAGTTTGAATCACCCCCCTTTTCCCATTTTATAAATAAAAAAAAATAAATAAACAAACATGTTTGCTATCGCCGTGTGCGTATCTATTAATTTGTCCCATTTCTGATCTTGTACGATAAATGGCATAAGCGCGAAAAAATCCCAAAGTGCAAAATTGCGCATTTTTGGTTGCATCAAATCCAGAAAAATTGTAATAAAAAGTGATCAAAAATTCGCATATGCGCAATCAAGGTAACGATGGAAAGAACACATAATGGCGCAAAAAATGCCCTCTCAAACAGGCCCATAGACCAAAGGATAAAAGCGCTATAAGCCTGGGAATAGAGCGATTTTAAGAAACATATATTTGTTTACAATGGTTTGAATTTTTTACAAGCCATCAAATTAAATAAAAGTTATACATGTTACATGTTGTTGTAATCGTTACGACTTTAGGAACATATATAACATGTCAGCTTTTCCATAGGACACATGGTGTAAAAACAAAGGCCCCCCCCCCCCCAAAGAAAAAGAATTATGTTGTTTTTTTTTCAATTTCACCAAGCATATAATTTTTTTCTGATTTCCCAGCATATTTTATGGAAAAATCCATCCTGTCATTGCAAAGTACAATTAGTGACACAAAAAATAAGGGCTCATGTGGGTCTGTAGGTGTAGAAATGCAAGTGCTATGGCCTTTTAAGCACAAGGAGGAAAAAACAAAAACGCAAAAACGAAAATTAGCCCGGTCCTTAAGGGGTTAAGCCTCCGTCCCTGTGTCTGGTAACTAGATCACCCGGACCAAAGATTAAATATTGTTTTTTTTAGAAATTGCTGCTGTGCCTGAGACTGCTGGGCACAGTGGCAATCTTTGCCATATCAGAATTCTATGATATACACACACTTTACTCTCTGCAGTAAACTTAAATAATGATCACCTGTTGGGGGACAAAAATGACTTTCATTACATATTACCTGGTTTTAGTGCAGATGTGTTTATCTAGTAGTCTATACATTGGGTTAAACATCAGTTTAACTTCCCACCGTTTTGAATTCTATCAATCCAAGATAAATTTGTGTCCTCAAATGTACAAATGTACACAAACTAATTTAACAGTTTAAAAAGCGCCCCGTAATTTGTTACTATTTATTATGATTGATCTATTTATGAAGTAGTTAGAGTCAGTGTTGGAGTCTGAGTGTGGAAAATTGTGGAGTCAGAAGGTTGGCTTGCCAACTCTAAATGCTTGGAAGCTTGCCAGTGTGCTTCCATTTTTGAATCTTCAAAGCTGCAGCTATTCATAGATTTGACACCCAAAAAGAGGTTTTACTGTCTGTTGTAGTGTAAACTATAATATTATCTTATTGAATGTGTATACAGTGGTACCTCGGTTTAAGAGTAAGGATGGTCCGAACCTGCCGAGGTTCGGGTTTGTATGAACCCGAACTCTCGGAAATTATTCCCGCTGTCTGCCCGCTCCGTGGAGAGGGTGGATACAACGGGAGGACCGCCTGGAAAACTGGGATACAGCCTATGGCTATGGCTGTATCCCAGTTTTCCAGGCGGTCCTCCCGTTGTATCCACCCTCTCCACGGAGCGGGCAGACAGCGGGAATAATTGCCGAGAGTTCGGGTTCATACAAACCCGAACCTCGGCAGGTTCGGACCATCCCTATTTAAGAGTAACTTGGTTTAAGAGTGTTTTGGTTTAAGAGCTCACAGTTTTTCAAAATTGTGACTTGGTTTAACAGCATTGCTTTGGTTTAAGAGCTCCCTGTACTGGGTGGGAAGGCGAGTGGAGGAGGGGCATGGCCTGCATAGCAGGGTCTACAGCCCTGTACTCTGACCTAGGAAGTCTCCCTCTCCTTCCAAATCATAGCAGATCTACTTCAGGCTAGGGCTTGCATCAGGGGACAGGACTGTGGATGTAATCTCCTCATAGCTGTAACCCCTCTCTCCCCGGACAGAGAGCGCTGCTATACTGTGCCCACATCTGCCCTGCTCATTCCTTCCTGCTCCCTGCAGTCTCTGTCCGCCCTTGTGTTTCCCATCCTCTCTATTACTGTACAGTAACTTATATATCACATATTCTGCTGTTTCTGAATGTTTGTTTAATTTGTTTTACATGTTATTCAGAATAATAAATCATTATTTTTAGGGTGTGGAACCGATTGTCTGCATTTCTATGAATTTTTATGGGAAAATTTACTTTGGTTTAAAAGTGGATTTGGATTACAAGCACGGTCCTGGAACGAATTATGCTCGTAATCCAAGGCACTACTGTATATTTTATTTATAGCACTAACATGATTTTGCCTTTGGTAAGCTTTGGATATCTAAGCCAGAATAAAAACAAATACAGCGTGACAGGTAACAGGTGTTTCTGAACATCCTTGTATATATTCATGGTCCTATTAACACAATCAGAAGCATGTAATGTGTGTTTACACTTCACCCAGAACACATGCTCTTGAATCATTTAACACTAGGTACGAGGTGTCAGAACTTAAAGTCACACTCATTATTGTGTGTTAAGACCATCTGCGAAAAGGATGAGTAGCTTTTAAAGGAATATTGCGACAAGCATTATATCAATGACTTAAGTAAATCACCTGTAGCATATAGGTCAAACACTCTGGATTTCTTGCGTGCATGGGCCACACTATGTGCTCCAATGTCTTGTCATAAAGTGCTACTGATACCCACAACTCTTACCATCATTCCAATACAGAATGTATGCAATCCTAGGCCATGTTCCCACTGCGTATAACAGCAGCCGTTTTGTGACCCGGCAGGTGCTACTGAAGATCATCATTTCTGGTGAATTCAGAAGCGGGCGCATTCGTGTGCGCCCACATCCCAATTAACCACTGCACACAATGGAGCGTGTGGCCGGAGCCGCACGCTCCATTGTGTGAACTGAAATGTCATTCAGTTAATGTCTGTTTTTCGTACGGATTCTATTTATTCAAATACAGCTGATGTTTAGCATAAATTACGGCCGTGATTTATGCTAAACATACGTTGTGTGAACATGGCCCTACACTGTATCTAGCTTACTTTCTAGTACTAAAGTTTAATATAGCCTAATAAGTTATCTAGGGGAACTAATACTCCATACACATTCCGTGACCTTCTTGGACTAAGCAAAATTAATCTTATTTTAAGTATCTTACCTAGAAACAGGCACACTGATGTGACGAAAGTTGCAAAGGCGTGATCGGTACAATGGAATCCACCATAGCCTGTAGGCAAGAAAACCAGTCAATTAGCAAATTAACAACACTAGTAGTAACAAGTTGTGATCACAAAGGCAGAGGTTTCAGACATTTATCCAGCCAACTTCCTGAAAGCACCCATAACTGAGCACTACTGCACTGAACGATGGAGAACATTGGGGGCATTATAAAACATGCCATCCTACTGTAATGTTGAACTGATTTTCTGTACTGTACAGAATAATAGTGAACAACAGATTTCTAGTATTATTTTGATATCTTATGCTCTATAGGTGAACTGGTATTTCCTAAAAAGCCTTTCCTTATTATAGCCCTGATATCAGATCTAAGTGAATTAAAAACTATCTGTGCTGGAAAGAGGATTTCACATCCCAGCAACTCAGTGATACTATTCCCTTTTTCAAAAGATACAATTAAAGGTAATGTATAGGATTGAAAAACATGGCTACTTCCTTCCAAAACAGTGTTACATCTCTCCACTGGTTGCATCTGGTATCATAGCTGAACACCACTGAAGTGAAGGAGGCTAAGCTGAAATATCACGACCTGTGAACAGGCATTGTTCTGTTCTTACACAAAAGCAGTCATATTTTTCTAACCATGTACAGCCTACTCAATAATGACTTAATGAAGTGGTACAGTGTATAGGGGAATACCATCTCTGGGTTGCCAGGATGTCTCTTCCCACTAGCAGGCGGAGAGGAAAGCATTGGCTGGAATTGTTATATACATACAGTATATGAAACATTATTATATTTTTTTTATTCAGGTGGCCTTCTTCATCTTGTCTTATAAAGTGTTAAAAATGCTTCATCTACATTTTAGTTTGGGTAAACAGGTCTTTGCTCTCAGAATAGCCGACTAAAGTGATCAACTGTCACATGTTACACTCGTGTTGTTTACTTAACCCTTTAAGGACATGGCCCATTTTCGTTTTTACGTTTTCGGTTTTTCCTCCTTGTGTTTAAAAGGTCATAGCACTTGCATTTTTCCACCTAGAAACCCCCATGACCCCTTATTTTTTGCGTCACTAATTGTACTTTGCAATTACAGGCTGAATTTTTGCATAAAGTACACTGCGAAACCAGAAAAAAATTCGAAGTGTGGTGAAATTGAAAAAAAAAAACGCATTTCTTTTATTTGGGGGAAATGTGTTTTTACGCCATTCACCCTGGGGTAAAACTGACTTGTTATGCATGTTCCTCAAGTCGTTACGATTAAAACGATATATAACATGTATAACTTATATTGTATCTGATGGCCTGTAAAAAATTCAAACCGTTGTTAACCAATATACGTTCCTTAAAATCGCTCCATTCCCAGGCTTATAGCGCTTTTATCCTTTGGTCTATGGGGCTGTGCGAGGTGTCATTTTTTGCGCCATGATTTGATCTTTCTATCGGTACCTTGATTGCCCATATACGTCTTTTTGATCGCTTTTTATTACATTTTTTCTGGATTTGATGCGACCAAAAATGCGCAATTTTGCACTTTGGGATTTTTTTGAGCTGACGCCGTTTACCGTACGAGATCAGGAATGTGATTAATTAATAGTTCGGGCGATTACGCACGCGGCGATAGCAAACATGTTTATTTATTTATTTATTTGTTTACTTTTATTTAAAACCTGGGAAAAGGGGGGTGATTCAGACTTTTATTAGGGGAGGGGGCTTTTTACTATTAACAACACTTTTTTTTTTTTTTTTACACATATACTAGAAGCCCCCATGGGGGACTTCTAGTATATACACTGTGATCTCTCATTGAGATCTCTGCAGCATAGATATGCTGCAGAGATCCATGAGATCGGCACTCGTTTGCTTTCGGCTGCTGCAGCCGGAAGTAAACGAGTGCCGAGCCGAGGACGGCGCCATCTTGGACGCGTCCCCGGCCGGCATCAGTAACGGAGATCGCTCCTCCGGGACAAGGTCCCGGAGGAGCGATCTCCCCCACTAGACACCAGGGAAACGTTGCCTCCGGTAATCGGAGGCAGCTGTCAACTTTGACAGCTGCCTCCGATTAGCTAATTAGCGGGCACGGCGATCAGACCGTGCCCGCTAATAGCGGCGGTCCCGGGCTACACGCGGCACCCGGGATCGCGGCACTTCAAAGCGGGGCCGCCGCGCGGCCCCGCTTTGAAGTGCAAGTGAGGACATAGGACGTACCGGTACGTCCTATGTCCTTAAGAGGTTAAAGAGTCACTGTCGTATTTTTTTTTTTTTTTGCAGAAATCAATAGTCTAGGCGATTTTAAGAAACTTTGTAATTGGGTTTATTAGCCAAATCTGCCATTATCTGCATGTAAAAAAACCTTTTCCCAGGTCCCCCCCTCCTTCCTCTTTTTCATCCACTCCAAAAAATCTGAAAATTGTGACTTGTTGCAGGAGACGTACCCAGTCTGCTCTAGGGAGAGGGGAGGGGGGAGGAGGAAGGAGGGAGTTAGCCGGCAGCAGAAAGCAGATAACAGAGGATTACAGGCACGGAGCTGGGTGACAGCTGTAATCTGAGCTCAGAGAGGTCACTGGTGACTGTCACATGAGGTATCCCGTGAGGGATTTGTAGATTAACTCTTTGTTGTCCTGTTTTGGTCTTTTCTTTAGCTCTCTCCATAGGAGAACAATGAAGACAGGGGGGAGAGCTTCAAACTGCTTTTTCATGATAAAAATGCATTTTTCGGATAATAAACCCAATTACAAAGTTTCTTAAAATCGCCTGGACTATTGATTTCTGCAAAAAAAAATTCACGACAGTGACACTTTAACACCCAGTTACAGGGTGACAGCAACTTCTCATTCCTATAGGAAACTATTGTTCATCTGGACTAGATATTTGCCATGCTATTACATTCCAGACATGTCAGATACATCTATTACAGTTTTAATGATGTATATGACTTCCAACTGTTTTACACATATAGGCCATGTTCTCACTGCGTAAGACACCGGCCATTCCGTGACTCGGCCGGGTCATGGAACGGCAAGTGTAAGAAAAGATCATCCTGGCCATTACTGCAATACCAACCGGATGATCTTTCCTGACGGTCAATTTGGATGCGAGTGCATCCGTGTGCGCCCACATCCGAATTCCCCGCTGCTCACAATGGAGCGTGCAACCAGAGCTGCACGCTTCATTGTGTGAACTGATAGGTTTTTCTGCGGCTGCTATTCAGTGACATGTGAGTTTCGTGTGGTGCCGCAAGGAATCTCGGCCGGAGTGTATATGCACTCCGGATGGGATTCCCTTAGCGGTAGCACTACGTAAATACCGTAGTAATTACGGCTGTGATCACTACGGTACTTACATAGTGTGAACATAGCCATATGTGTAAAATATTAGCACCTCACGCCCTAAAAATAAATGACTCTATGTCATATCCTTTAATATGTTTCAAGATAAATGTATTGTAAAACTATTGTTAATATGGGTGTGGGACAGGGATGGGGAACCTTCGGCCCTTCAGCTGTCCCATCATGCCAATTCCCATCATGCCAGGATAGACAAAGTCGCTTTGGCTGTCCAGGCATGATGGAAATTGTAGTTTTGCAACAGCTGGAGGGCGAAAGGTACCCCATCCTTGGTCTAGGAGAAGAGACGGGAGCCCTTATCAATTAGGAACCATTCCCGAAACAGAGCAAGGTAAAACATCTCAGTACCAATCAATGCCATTCCTGAATTCATGCTGTGGTATTAGGCTGGGTTAACGCCACATCAGAAGTTTATGTTTGTATATGATACAGTAGGCAAAGTATACTGCGATGAACTTATAGGTTTCTGTGCATACATTTCATATGTTCATACTGGGGATTCCTCTATTTTTTATTTTGTTAAAAGCAATACTGGTGTGTATGTGTCATGGATGATTATGTTGCATTTAGTTTTCCTTGGGTAAGATATCATATAGCACAACCCCCCAAACAAAGGGTTAAGCATTAAGAATAAATAATCTCCACTCTTTTTGGTATCTCCACACCCTTTCCTTTTCTTTAGTTTAATACACCCACATAGCAACTACTAAGTTGCCTCTGACCTTGCCGCCCACGCCTGGCACACACAGAAAGTTGCTTGAAGATTTATTTTATATGTGTGTTTAAACATGTAACATGAGAGCCATTTTCAGTTTCCTGGCTACTTGAAAATTGGGTCATTAGTCTACAGTACCCTATGTACATATACTGAACAAGGCCACAATACAAGTCCATATCATATCATACAGATAAAGTGCAATGCCATTACTATTACAGCGATGACATCTATGTTCAAGAAACTGCACAGAGCTAATGTTTCTCTTCTAGATAATATTGGCGCTTACAGTTTACTGTCACTTACTGACTATAGAGACAGCTGACAGCTAAGTCAAAGACACAGTTTACAATTATAGTTAGATGCACTGCTGAGTTCACTACAAACAAGAACGCGATCAGTCATTGACAGACACACATCATGCAAAGTTTGGTGGTATACAGGAGAGAAATATCAGCCATAGTCATACACGTAGATTTCAGTGCACAGGAGGAAGCAGCGGTAGGTAAAATTGGTATTCTTATGATGAAAAGTTTGCAGAGGATAGAGGATAACAATTGGGTCTTAGGAGTCCATGTACTAGGACCTCCACTACTCTGAGAATAGGGAGAAAACGTCCTCTGAATGAACAGGAAATGCGTATGCATGGCCAGGCTCCATTCATTCTTCAGAGCTTTCCAACACTGCCTAAGCACTCAGCAAAGCAAAAACTTGCAGTGATACATTCTTTTTAACTTACATTTTTTAAGTGTTGTGATGTATACATCTGTCTAGTGAAACCTAACTCAATCAGCTGTTACAATATCATACCACTGTCTTTGCCAAGGAACCTATCAGTCCCTTGACATGCTTTAACAGGGAAATCTCTGCAAATCACCCTTGTAGTGTTGGAAGGCTATAACCTTTTCTAATTTTAGGGCAGTACATTGTTTTCCACTTGGAGTAAGCACCAGGAATTGCTTATAGCTAGAGGTCCCCATGGGTGCCATACAACACTCACCCTTAAAGGGCTACTCTAGAGAAAATAAAAATTAAAATCAACTGATGTCAGAAAGTTATACAGATTTGTAAATCAGTTCTATTTGAAAATCTATTCCAGTACTTATCAGCTGCTGTATGTCCTGCAGGAAGTTATGTTTCCTTTCCAGTCTGACATGGTGCTCTTTGCTGGCCCCTCTATTAGTTACAGGAACTGTCCTGAGCAGCAGAAAATCCCCATAGAAAACCCCCTCTGCTCTGGAAAGTTTCTGTTACGGACAAAGGTGTTACGGACTGTGTCAGACTGGAAAGAAAATACCACTTCCTGCAGGACATACAGCAACTAATAAGTACTAGAATACTTAAGATTTTTAAATAGACGTTATCTTAAGTTGTTTAACTTTCTGACACCACTTGATTTGATTTTTTTCCCCTCCGAAGTACTTCTTTAAAGTGGTTATCTGTGAGGTGGAAAAGTAACTCTGTCTATTGCTCCTGATGCTCCACGTTTACCCCAGTCCTGCTACTGCATTGGGATTATCCCATAAAGAACTAGGAATAAAGAACTAGGAATATTGATGAAAACTGATCAGGATGGAGCAGTACATCCTAGAAATCTACTTAAAAAACACCTTTTGCAGCAAATTTGTTGTACTTTACAGATGTTATGGGCCAACCAGATTCAGGCTATGTTCCCACTACGTAAGAGACCGGCCGGGTCACGAAAGGGCCGGTCTTTGCAAAGATCATTCCGGCTGGTACTTAAAGGGGTTATCCAGCGCTACAAAAACATGGCCACTTTCTCCCTACTGTTGACTCCAGTTTGGGTGCGGTTTTGAAACTCAGTTCCATTAAAGTAAATGGAGCTTAATTGCAAACTACACCTGAACTGGAGACAACAGTAGGGGGAAAAGTGGCCATGTTTTTGTAGCGCTGCATAACCCTTTTAATTACCGGCCAGGTGATCTTTCCGGCCACAGTGTTCTAATGCGGGCGCATCAGTGCACTCCTGCATCAGAACTTCACACAGCACACAATGAAGCAAGCGGCCAGAGCCGCTCACTTCATTGTGTAAATTGACAGGGCTGACTGAATTGCGGCCGCAGAAAACTGACATGTCATTTCTTTGCGGCACCGTATGGGATCCTGGCCAGAGCATATACTATGTGTATACGCTCCGTCCGGGATCCCATAGAAGAATAGGCAGTGTTCCACTCTGTACTCTGGCAACAACGGCAGTACTTTTACGTAGTGTGATCATAGCCTCAGAGTGATTTTTTATCCAAAGAGTAGAGTTTATAGTCTAAATATGCAACGAGTCTACTAGAAAACCATCACATTATTAATACAAGATTCTGAGTCGGTGTTTAAAGAGAACCTGACATTGTTAAAATAACCTAAAACGGGCAACCCCCAAGGTGGTGAAGAGGGGACTGAAAAGAAATCATCTGGGACTGAGAAATGACATGTTGCATCACATAAATTATCTTATCAGCCCTGAAAAGGGCTTTGTGATTCCTGTTTTCAAGGAGTAATGCAACATATGTGATATCTTCAATTTAATGGTTTCAAAGTTCTTCCATACCAAACATGGCAATCCCTTTTCTTTATGGACCTCAGTTTGTGTGGGTGGATGCCATTCTGAAATGGAAAGCGGCCTTGACTAAGTATGACCACTTGTGAAACTGCTGTAAGCTTTGTTTTTAGCCTCATTTTGTAACAGCTACTATAACAAAGTAGGTACTACAGTTGTTGGACTAAATAACTAAACCCTAAAATACCTAAACCCCTAAAAATAAGTAAACCCCTATTATTACATACATCAAGCTGAATTCTTCCTGACATACCCACACCACCCACTGGTAGGGGCATCTGAGCTCAGCTGCTAGCATAATGGGTAAGCCAAGGTCTACTGTTTCCTTGATCACATCTCAGTATGCAAAGATTGGCAAACCGTCAGCAGACCGAAGTAGCTGTGGTTAAAAGTCAAGACTTGGTTGTGAGACAGAAGTTTAATCATAGCTACCCACCCTCCAAAACTACTACCCATCAAATTACTGCCAAGCTGAAAGCACGTTTAAAGGGAATGTCATCAGAAAATTACTGTTCACAGTTTAAAATAATCCTGAAATCTTGCAGTTTTTATTCTGACCACTAATCTTAAAACTAAGCTGAGACTTCCTGTTCAGTTTAGGATGATAAGGAGGAGACTGTTGGGCAATTACACAATTACAGTGAAAAGTGACACCAATATATAGATAAGACAATAGCAGCTCAGGCTCTCCCCTCTAGAATGACCTCTGCACAGGTATCAGAGCATGCTTACAAACCTACCCCGTACAAAGAAAACGGTTTGGAGATCACTGTGCCTTTATCTATGTAGTTTGTTGTAAAGCATAACACTAATGGCTTTTAAAAATTGCTTAGGCAAGATGGATGCCCACATAATAAAATATTAAAATAAATTGCAATTTATAACAGCAAAAAATGGCGGGTGGGTGGTTCTGTCAGAAAGGGTTTAACTTGACCATGTAAAAATGAGGTGTTGTAGTTATTTTGCCCCACTGCTGTATGTAATTGTAGACTATAGAGTTCTGTTCCTGCAGAGCACACAATTGGCTGATTATAATACAGGTTCTACAGTTCTTTATCAGACGAGTTCTACTACATCCTGATCATTTCCAGGGCCGTATTTGCCACTAGGCACCCGTGGTCCGGTGCCTAGGGCGGCGCCCTTCGGGGGGCGGCACCCGCAGGAAACAATTTTTTTTATAAAAACAAAAAAAAATCTCCCCTGCCGCCGTAGGCACCGGACCACGGGTGCCTAGTCCTCCCCCCCGGGGGGGGGGGGGATGTTGCTGTGCAGCTTCCAGTGAGCTTCCGGCGGGCACACACTGCCTCTATCACAGGCCGGAAGCTCACAGCTGCAGCCCTGCGGTCCTTCTCTCCCGGTCGGCAGCGACGCACGTGACGTCATCGCGCCGAACAGGAGAGAAGTTCCTGGACCGCGGGGCTGCAGCTGTGAGCTTCCGGCCTGTGATAGAGGCAGTGTGTGCCCGCCGGAAGCTCACTGGACCCGGCCCCGGCCTACCTCACCTGCCTCTGCTCCCCGGCCGCTCCCTCTTCCCCAGCCTCTCTCCCAGCATCCCCACAGCTTCTCCCCCCAGCCTTCCCCCAGCACCCCCCCAGCCTCTCACCCAGCACCCCCCCCAGCCTCTCACCAGCACCCCCCCCCCAGCCTCTCACCAGCACCCCCCCCCCCAGCCTCTCACCAGCACCCCCCCAGCCTCTCACCAGCACCCCCCCAGCCTCTCACCAGCACCCCCTCCCCCAGCCTCTCACCAGCACCCCCCCCCCAGCCTCTCACCAGCACCCCCCCCCCCAGCCTCTCACCAGCACCCCCCCAGCCTCTCACCAGCACCCCCCCCCCAGCCTCTCACCAGCACCCCCCCCCAGTCTCTCCCCCAGCACCCCCCAGCCTCTCCTCTAGCACCCCCCAGCCTGCCTCTCCCTCTGCACCCCCCAGCCTGCCTCTCCCTCTGCACCCCCCAGCCTCTCCACCAGCCCCCCCCCCCCAGCCTGCCTCTCCCTCTGCACCCCCAGACTCTCCACCAGCACCCCCCAGCCTCTCACTAGCACCCCCAGTCTCTCCCCCAGCACCCCCCAGCCTCTTCCTCTGCACCCCCAGCCTCTCCTCTAGCACCCCCCCAACCTGCCTCTCCCTCTGCACCCCCCAGCCTCTCCCCCAGCACCCCCCCAGTCTCTCCCCCAGCACCCCCCCAGTCTCTCCCCCAGCACCCCCCCAGTCTCTCCCCCAGCACCCCCAGCCTCTCCCTCTGCACCCCCCAGCCTCTCCTCTAGCACCCCCCCCAGCCTGCCTCTCCCTCTGCACCCCCCCAGCCTCTCCACCAGCACCCCCCCAGCCTCTGACCAGCACCCCCCCAGCCTCTCACCAGCACCCCCCCAGTCTCTCCCCCAGCACCCCCCAGCCTCTCCCTCTGCACCCCCAGCCTCTCCTCTAGCACCCCCCCAACCTGCCTCTCCCTTTGCACCCCCCAGCCTCTCCACCAGCACCCCCCAGCCTCTCCCCCAGAACCCCGCCAGCCTCTCCCTCTGCACCCCCAGTCTCTCCCCCAGCACCCCCCCAGTCTCTCCTCCTACACCCCCCAGCCTCTCCTCCTGCACCCTCAGCACCCCCCAGCGTCTCCCCTAGCAACCCCCAGCACCCCCACAGCCTCTCCCCCAGCACCCCCCCGCCCTTCCTCCAGCACCCCCCAGCCTGTCCTTCTGCACCCCCTAGCTTCTCCTCCTGCACCCCCCAGCCTCTCCCTCTGCACCCCCATCTGCTCTCCCTGCCCCCCCAGCTTCTCCCTCTGCCCCCATCTGCTCCTCCGCCTGTCCCACTGCTGCTCCCCCTGCTACCCCAGCTTCTCCCTTGCCCCCCAGCTGCTCTCCCTTCCCCCCAGCTTCTTGCCCTGCCTATCACCCCATCTTCTCCTGCCCCCTTCTCCTCCGCCTGTCCCCCCTTCTGCTCCCCCTGCCACCCCAGCTACTCCCCCTGCCCCCCATCTTCTCCCCCAGCTGCCCCATCTTCTCCCAGCCACCCTAGCTTCTCCCTCTGCCTCCCTGGACTCTCCCCCTGCCACCCCTAGCTGCTCCCCCTCCCCGTCACCCCAGCTGCCCGCCTGCAGACGAGTTTTGGTCGGAGAAGTCTTCATGATGCTGCGCCAGATGGAGAAGAAAGCAAAAAAGTGAGCGACGCCAATCGGAGAAGACGTCACCTGTGAGTCATTAGTAACTGCACTGTAATCACTTCTATCGTGTGCAGAGCCTGTGTACCATTGGGTCAGTGTATTGTTTGCGGTAGTGTACTGACACAGCCCTGCAGTCACTACAGTACACTAGCGCAAACTTTTAAGCTAGGACCCAACTACAACAGCTGCAGGCACTACAACTCCCAGCATATGCTGAGGGCTGCAGACTGTCAGTACATGCTGGGAGTTGTAGTGCCTGCAGCTGTTGTAGTTGGATCCTAGGTGAATTATACACTGGATGCTTTGTGGGAGATCAGAATACATAGATCTGTGGGGGCTCAGTGCAGGGACGTGACCCCAGAACATCACTAACAGGGGATAGAACAAAAAGTGATGTTCTGGGGTCACTTCCCTGCACTGAGCCCCCACAGATCTATGTATTCTTATATGCCACAAAGCATCCAGTGTATAGGACCCAACTACAACTGCTGCAGACACTACAACTCCCAGCATGTACTGACAGTCTGCAGCCCTCAGGATATGCTGGGAGTTGTAGTACAGTGTAGACAGATGTATTGCTGGACCTTCAGGGCTGATGGTTGTCACCCACAGATTGCAGCCACCAGAAGACTCTGCACACAGTGATTTATTACAGGGTTGTCTTCTCAGAGACTAAAACTCCCAGCATACCCTGAGAGCTGTATAAATAGAGGGGGTTCTGAGAGTTTTAGTTCGACTGAAAAAGGGATATGTCACAGATACAGATGAATCCAGGAAAGGACGGGGTCAGCGTGTCGTGTCTCACTGGTTCTATATTGATGGGCCCCAAGGATTATTTCCTCTGGTGGGCCCCAGGCAGGGCCGGCGTCAGCACCCGGCCAAGTAGGGCAAATGCCGGGGCCCCCAGCTCCTCTAGGGGCCCACTCCCGTTTGTTACTACATTTTTTTTGTTAAAAAAGTGTAGTAACAAAGGGGACTGGGCCCCTAGAGGCCGCATGTGACAGTTAGGGGCCCGCCGATCCATACTGGGGCCCCCGAGCACCTGTCTTCCATCACAAATCTTCCCTACAGCCGAGTAGGAAAGGACCTTTGAGTCTGAAGGACCTTTGATGATGTCACGGGTCATGTGATCGGACACATGACCTGAGGGCAGCAGGTAGGCTCTGCAAACTAAGTGTCCTGTATGTGCTGGTTCTTCTACTTGTTTTGTGTATAGAGGTCCTGCTGTAATATATCTATATCTATTACAGCAGGATATATATATATATATATATATATATATATATCTATTACAGCAGGACCTCTATACAGAAAACAACTATCTATCTATCTATCTATCTATCTATCTATCTATCTATCTATTTCCCTATCTCCTATCTATCATATGAACATGGTGAGACCTCTAGTTCTCCTATATACAGGCCCTGCAGTGATATACAGTGTGTGTGTGTGTGTGTGTGTCTATATATATATATATATATATATATATACACACACTGTATATCACTGCAGGGCCTGTATATAGGAGAACTAGAGGTCTCACCATGTTCATATTATATATATATATATATATATATATATATATATATATATAATGCTGGTGCTGCTAGTTCTCTAGTATACAGCTCCTGCTCTGTGTGTGTGTGTGTATATACACACACACACACAAACACACACAGAAGGAGCTGTATACTAGAGAACTAGCAGCACCAGCATGATATATATATATATATATTCCTGTCACTGTGTCTGACTCCTCTAGAGTCCTGACTACTGCAGAGATCAGGAGATACAGGAGGAGAAAGATATGCAGCAGCCGCATGTTTCTTCTGCTGCAAATCTTTCCTCGCCTGTCTCTCCATGATTTGCTCCTCAAAGGGGCCCGCCGAGGCTCTGTCGCCCAAGGGCCCACGAAAAGCTGGAGCCGGCCCTGGCCCCAGGTACCCCAGTACCACACTGGACAGAAGCGGTCCACCTACTAAGACGTCCTCAGCCTCCTTCCTTCCTCCATCACGTCTGTTTGATGAGAATAGCGGGCATCAAGCAGAGCGGCAAAGGGTATATATCATGCATGTAACCAGCCAGTGCCGGGGGGGCGCGCCTCGGCGTGCAAAGTGCCTAGGGCAGCATGAACTCTAAATACAGGCCTGATCATTTCTTTTTTTCCCTGGATGGCCAATACATAAGATGTTGCCTTAATTAAAAAAAAAAACAACTGCATTATAGGAAAAAACCCAAAGCACTGTCCCCCATTCACTACAATCACTAAATGGGAATTTTCCAATAACTCTACTTTACTCAATCCCAAATAATACTTGGCACTGCACATGGCATCTCCAAAGAGCTCACAACAGACAGTTCTGAAAAACATAAGGGGAAATAAATAAAGACTGCCAAAAAGCAAAACTGTCTAGCTTTCCCATAGCAACCTATCACAGCTCTTGTTAAGATATTAAAGCTTAGCTCTGAATGGTTACCGTGTGAAAGCCAGTTTTACTTTTTTACCTCTCCGCACTACCCTGGTGTCCTCCTGTGGTGTCTCCAGGTCCCCTGCTGATCGCAGCCATCATCACTTCTAAGATAAACTTGTCTCTGCAGTGACAGCCCGTTCAGCCAATGACTGGCTGTGGCACTGTCCCATCTCAGTCAGTGATTAGGAGGGCAGACTATCCAAATCCGCCTCGGAAGTGGCGACAGGATCATTCCGCAGGGGGACCCCGAGATGCTTCAGGAAGAGAAGGTAAGCATAAGAAGTTTGTAATGTTTTATAATGACTGATCTGTGTACAGAGGCTGCCACTCTGTGCCATAGTGATGGACAGTCTCTCTCCAGGTACTGTATATCCTAATAAGAATATACAGTACAAAGAATGGGGACAAAGGGGACCCTGCTCTGTATAGCGCTGATCTGCACTGCTTGATCAAAGCAGGAGTACAAGAACTGCAGGGCTCAGACAGCCCTGCAGTTCACAAAAAGAACATTGGTGGCAGTGTCGCCCCTTACAACTGCCACTCAACGGAAAATATACATATATAAATATACATTTATTTTTATGTTTTGTAATAGAGTTATATTACAATATAGTTAGTTAATACAACTATATGTTACAGGTAAATTTTACAGGTAAAACGCAGTCTATCCTGTACGCTTGTGCGCTTGATGTGTTTTGGTCTGCGTTAGGCCTTGGTCACAGCACAGTCAGTTAATAGTAATATTTGCTTTAATATACCTTTATTACAGCAGTGTATTAGCAAAAAAGAAAAAAGAAAATTGTGTCTCCAGACTACCCCTTTAATATAAAAACTCTGACAATCTTTAGCGAAATGATGAGATAAGAATTTTTTTGACAGGACATGATTAGGCTGTGTTCACACAACGTTTTTTCATTTTGAGTCTAAAATATCGGACATCATTTAGCTGTCTGGCCTTCCCTTAGTGCAATGACGGCTGTTGGTACATTATACTAATTTGGGGTTACTAATTGGCCTTTGGGTGAGGCTTAATTGAAAAGTCCATTGAATTTAATAGTAAAAATAGAGAAAGGTGAAAAAAGACGAAAACGGTGAACAAAGAAAAACTATGTGAACAACTAATAAAATGTCAGATGTTTGCAAAAGATGTCCGAAAATAATCATCATGTTCAATACATTGTGTGCATTGGATGTCTGTCTTTCTATTGATTTCAATGCATTGCATTGCATTAGAGCCAGTTAAATAGCAAAAGCGTCCGCCTTTTCTTTATTTTTGACATTGTGTGAACATAGCCATATTGTGGAATAAAAAAGCAACATACATGAATAATAAACTATACTTGAGATAGTCTTTTCGCTTTATGTTGAGTGATGATTTGTAAGAGTGCATGGGCCACAAACTAAAATGATAGTTTGATACAATGTAATTTGTTTGAGTACTAGAATCCTTAGCAGCTCCGCTACATACTCTCTCAGATACACTAGCTCACAGGCATGATGAAAGACAGGTGACTGAGTGAACGCATTACATGATTATATTCTGAAAGCCTTGGCAAAAATACAAAGACATCACATTGTATTTCTCAGAATGAAAACGGAAACAAAAAGGAGCAGGGCTGTAAGTTCTATGGAAATGTGAGAAAAATTGCAATCTCCAGTAATGGAGAGGAGGTCGACTCATAGAGGTGACTCATGGGACTGATGCCACTGAAGGAAATTGCAACATGTTGTACTATAGGAACTGAATCATACTGTTTCCCGGCTAAGATTTTAGATTACTAGTATAAACCCAGAGCAGAATCTCAAAAAAATGGATACCTGAAGAAAAAGAGCACTTTACGAAAAACTACTACCCTGCCCAATAATAGGTCTATTCATCAAATGTGAGTGAGGGGGAAAAAACAGATATTGTGGTGCTGGTCAAAAATATCATTCTGATCTAATGAACATTTATATAATGGGGTGATTGTATGAATAAGTATATAACTCATTTTACAAATATATTACTATATATACAGGTTATTATAGTACTCTGTCCACAAGTTTATTAACTGTCCACAGTTACTACAACAAGGAGGTAAACCTATGTAATGTAGTATATTCTTAGAAATAGTGAACATCACTTACCAGAAATGGGATGCAGTCACTGTCTCCAGGAGCAATGTCTCCACAAGGAAGGAAAAGATAGGACTTCAGTACTTGAAATGCACTTGCTTAATGATGCCACCCACTCTGTAATAGCAAGTACAATTCATCCCTATATATCAAGCCAGGAAACTTGTTATTGGGCGAATGATCTAAAAGAGCTTCTAGAGAACTTACTTTCTGTTTCCTTTACTGATGGAATATCTCACGTGCTCTGGTAATGGGTGGAAATGCTGCTCTACACCTCTTGTGCAGCAAGTGCTTCCCCTCAGGAGTCTTCTCCTATACTGCCTGGTCCTCCTCCAAATCCTTTGAAATGAAAGTCAACAAGGAAAACCACAATGAGTTGTTTTTCCAATTCCTCGAAACTGAGTCAGTCTCTCATCATCAGCATAGTGAATGTGTGCATAACCCAGGGCTAAATCCAAAAGGCCAGCAGGATAAAAAAGGTTCTCTCCTGTTCCACAGACTCTCACAATGCAGAATCCCATCTCCATCTGGCTCACACCACATAGGACATGCCATACTGTCACTATATAGCATTAGAAGGAATAACCAACTGATGTCCTAATCTCAGTGCCACTGTTTATATATCCTGGGAAATGGGACAGATAAATACAAATTAGATCAAATGAGGGAAGCACAAATCCTTCTTTGTTTTCCATCTTGTATGTTCAGGATCTTGCATCGCCTCCTATGAACTCTTGTTACTGTTTTCCCCCAGCTTCACCTTCCTGTTTTACCAAACGTGGAGTGTCAGAGCTCTGCCTTGAGTTTATAAGCTCTGCTCTCCAGTGCTGCTCACTATAACAAACACATCAAGATTTCGCAACAGCCTCTTACTTAACCAGCCTGTTCCACCTACTCACTTTTGCACTAAGCAATAGAAAGCACAGGAAGCTGATGTGCAACTGCCAATAATGGCTCTTCCAAGAAAATAACTACATTTTCAAGACCTGTGCTGGAATTTTAAGCAGAAACCTCACTTGCCATGTACATCTGCACTTTCCTGGTTCAAATCATCTAAAAATTCAAAGAAATCATACCAAGTACATAAAAGAGCTTAAGGTTGGGAAAATAAAAGACAATGCCTTTTATGATGAGAGGAAAGGATGGTACCCAGGACTTCTAGGACACAGAACGCATTCTTTTGCAATAATCCATTAACCTGCTACACATAGGGGGACTTTTATTAAGTCCGGCGTTTTCAGCGCCGGACTTATGATTGAGGGAGGCATTTGCATACCACTGGAGTATGATTGTCTACTCATTCTGGCCAGACATTCTTTCCTTCCCCCCGTACCAGGGAAGTTCGCAATTTGAAGCTCACAAAGTAACCTGGGAGATCCATTTTGAGGTCTCAGTCGAAATGGCTCTAACACTTAAAAATGTCCCTGCAGCTCCGACGGTACGGAGATTTATGTAGAAGCGGGCTGCCTCTACATAAATCCTGTGCGCACTGGTGCGTGCGGCAGGTTTTCTGCTTATTTTTTTGCTAATCTAATGATGAATAGCGCGGACTCTGAGTCCGCGCCCCCCGTTCCGCTCCCTCCACACCCCCACCCCGCCCCCCTGGTGTACCTGATGGAAAGTGGCTAGATGCGAATATTTTATTTGCAAAACGGCCATTTGTGAAGAAAATTATTCGCATCTGGCCCCTTTCCGACGAAAAAAATGCTTTTTCGGCTTGATACATGTCCCCCATAGGGTACTATTACATGGAATGATAATCGAGCGAATCGGCCGGATAGGGCCGCATGCTGCAGCTTTAGAGCGGCCTGTCTTAGCTGACAGGCAACTCAGCCAATCACTGGCCGGGACCGCTGGGGCCAGTGATTGGCTGACCGGCCTGTCAGGTAAGACAGGCCGCTCTGGAGCTGCAGTGCGCGAGACCCGGGAAGAAGGGGATCGCAAGAGGAGCCCTGGACCATGGATAGCTAATGTATGCTGTTTAAAGGAAGGGCTGCAAAGACATCGGTAACGGTGTCCCTGCAGCCCTTGTTAAACAATTATCAGGCCGTGTAATAGGCCCAGTAACAGTTTACAGTTATTATCGGGCCCCTATCAGGCCATGTAATAGTACCCTTAGGGCCCAATAACACCAACAGATTATCTGACAGATTTTTTTGAGCCAAAGCCAGGAATGGACTATAAGCAGAGAACAGGTAATAAAGGAAAGACTGAGAATTCTTCTCTTTTTAAACCCATTCCTGACTTTGGCTTAAAAAAAATCTGTCAGATATCCTGTTGGCCCATAGGGATTTACTAAGAGTATTGTTGTGAACTTCTGTAGGTTTTTAACTACAATTTACGCTTGTGTGCAGGAGTAAATTGTAATAAATTTGGTGCATAGGAAAGCTTCATATCCCTTTGGGCAAAACTATTTCCCCTTTCAGTTGACTTGGCCAATAATGGGCGGAATGAGAAAAAGTCACACAATTTTTATGCATACTGGGAATTTGTGCAAGAATTTGCCCCTTTTTGTTGCCACTTTTGCCGCCCTCCATAAATTCCCACAATAAACGCTTGCAGGGACATTTATTTGGCATATGCCAGGGAGAAGGCATAAATCTGTGCCTTCCCTATGGAGTACGCCAAGAGCGCATGTTAAAAAATCTCCCCCTTGGTCTAGTTACATATAATGCAGTGGTGCACAATATGTGGCTCTCCAGCTGTTACAAAACGACACTTCCATCATGTGTGGACAGCAACAGTCAACAAGGAAACCATACAAGGCCCAGGAATGAGATTCACAGAAAATAAAGTGATCCATGAATGATTACCCCCTCCTAAACAGATTTATTGCAGAGACTTCTGATTTGCATCGAAATGTACACCTACAACCTCTCTGAAAGTGCTATTCTATGCAACCGTAAAAATGCAGACTGTCATGTCTCAAGTTAACTAAGCAAGTTAACAAGTTAACTAAGCAACAATAGTGCACGACCGAAATGGAAAGACTGAGCAAAAGCGACAGTGGGAAATGACATGCAAACTGCATCACGCTAATGTTTGTGGCTAGACCCTACATGGCACGAGACTCATGTGGCCTCATTGTAATGGTAAGCTCTTAAAAACATAAACGACTAAGGTACATCAATAAAAATGTTTTGGTTTTTTTCACCCGTTTACATATCTAACTTTCCTTTAAAACAACCTTTTTGTTGAGAAGGTTGGCCATACACATAAGATAGATGTACTCCGAAAAATGGTTTGGTCCACATAAACAAGTTAGACTAAGCAAACTAGGGCTCTATTACACCAACAGATAGCTGACAGATTTTTACAGCCTTAGGCTATGTTCACACTACGTATGAGTCCGGCCATAGTGCGAACCGCGAATATACGCACGTAGTTTTGAGATTGATGCGTTCGCTTGAAAGTATACAATATACGGCCACACAATGCACACTACGTATGAACTTATGGGCGGATCGTATACGGCGCCGTGAAAAATGAACACGACCATTGTTTGAGGACGGAAATGTTCCAACTCACGGCCGTGGATTTCCATGTGGTCCCGTACAAAGTACTTATTTCAGCCAAATTGAACTTGATTTTTTGATCCAAAAGGATCTGTGTGGTTTACGGGGCTGGGCGAAGATTTCCAAGTAAATGACCTGCTTCAGATCGCTTCGAAACAAGCTAGGGAAGCATAACTGTACTGCAGGCGTATGTTCGCGGTTCGTACACATCCGGCCGCATGTACTTTCAGCCCCACATGTATGGCTGCGTACGAACTACGGCCGGACTCACACGTAGTGTGAACATAGCCTTAGGGTGTGTTCGCACTGAGCAAGTGTGGCGGAATTCCATGGCGGAAAATGTCAATTCTTTGGACGGAGAGCGGATGCATGCGAGTCCTCCCACAGACAAACAGTGTCACACTGAGGCAGGCGGGATTCCGCCACATTTGCTCAGAGTGAACATACCCAAAGCCAGGAAAGGATTTGAAAAGAGGAGAAATACAGTCTTTTATGACCTGATCTCTGTTTATTGTCCATTCCTGGCTTTTGGTAGCAAAAATTTGTCAGATATCTATTGGTGTAATAGGGCCCTAAGTATTTTAATAGACAGCTCTGGTTCCACCTATCAACAGCAACAACAAGCCATCTTAATCTATATCTAGACTAACAGAGCAGTGGTGCCATCTGGTCCGTACTGGGGACCCAAATATGCACAAAAAAGGAAATACAGTTTGAGCTATGTAGCAGATATTCACCACCAAGACAGATACCTTGACAGTGAAATGTAACCAAAATTTCTAACCTAATTTACAGAGTTTCTAGACTACTGCAGAGGTCCACAGTCTTCTAACAACAATGTTATTACTGAAAGTTTGTACTACTTTGTAAAAAGAATATCAAAAACCTGCATTGTTTTTTTTTTTTTTTTGCATTATGCTGTAACTGAGCCCCTGAGAATCTCATTCATAGCTATCGATGATTGTCTGTAGCACTCTGGCCAATCAAAGGGAAGCACCTACTCACAAGCCTTCCTCCCTCTGTTTTGCCATGACATACTGCTCAAGACAGTGCACTGCTTTAACTAAGCAGGCTTTCACTGTGTTGGGGGGGTTATTTACAGTACAGTACTAAAGAGTGTAGGTAGGATACGGGGGTAGGAGGTTGTTGCATCGGAAGAGCAACTTTGGTCTAAGTAGCCATCTGCTGTTAAAAATGATGATAAGTTAAGTCAGGGGGACAGGGCATTACATTCAGGAGGTAACACTTTTTGTTCCATGAAGAGATTTCGAATACAAAAATATTAGAAATCACATAAGCTATGCAATTGAGGGAAGCTGTTTAAAATAACAATCACCATTTAAAGGGGGTATCCAGAATTAAAGAAGACACAGCTACTTTTTTTTTTGCAAAAACAGCACCACATCTGTCCCCAGGTTGTGTGTGGTATTTCAATTCAGATCCATTTACTCACCCAAGGTGAGGACATGTGCTGTTACTGGAAGAAATCATTCATGTTTTTCTAAGCCTGGAAAACCCCTTCAAGCAGTATATAACAAAGAAAATATCATACAAACAGTTTAGAGGACATGCATGGAATATTTTCAATGATAAAGTATTGAGTTCATGGGAAACCAGTACCACAAAAAAAATTAAAATGCCTAAAATAAGCCATGGGGGTAAGGGATCTGACATCACATGACAAATTGTGTTATGAAAGGCCATAATGAGAATTTCAACTCATTTCATTTCAACTCATTTCAGAGCCACCTCCCCTTATACTGATACCATTATCAACAATGGAAGGGGGGGGGGTTGCAATATGTCACCATACTTGCTTGCTTTTCTGTTTGTGTGTCCATTGCACAAAACAACAACCTTATCACTTGACAAGAATAAAGTATAAGTATGTCACAGACAGGTGCAAAGAGTAGCTGGAGGGTATATCAGAGTACAATGCCACATAAAACTATTTCATCATATGACCATGATTCCATGATGCAGCAGCCTGCTATAACATGTACAGTCTTACCTTTTTTATAATTATTATATCACAAGAATTGAGGGCACACTGCCACTTCTATAATGCATTTTTCTTTTTTATTTTACCAAAATTAGCAACCCATGATGTGGTGAAGAAAAGAAAGAGAAGAAAAGAAGGGAAGAAAGAAATGGGGAGAAAGGGTCAAAGTTCAGGTAAGATGGAGAACAATAATAGAGGATGTCCACGCCTTTACAACAACCAAGTGCTACAATGATAGAAGAGGGATGCATAGTTAGGTGATTCTTCAAATTATATGCAATGAAACAATGTCTTAAAGAAACGGTTGTAGGAAGTCATGTAGATTGGGGAACACCTTCTTCATGTGTATGATGTCATTTGCTTTAGTAACCCAGGGAGAAATTTGTGGATTGTTCCAAAAGCAGAGAATACATGCCTGATTGGCTGTTCTCAGAAACTGCAGGAGTGACTTAGCATAGGCTTTAATAGAGAATGATAGAAAAGAAAGAGTTGGGGTGACAGCCATAGTCTGGCCTGTAACAAGGTAAGTCACATTAAGGGTACGTTCACACATACCGGATCCGCAGCGGATTTGTCGCTGCGTATTCGCAGAGAGACCCGCTGAGCAGGGGCAGATTAACTTTACCATAGACCCCGGGCTGTTCACCCACTGTAACTATGGCGGCACTAGCCTGGCGTTCATAGTACAGTATAGATAATGTCATGATGTCCTGATTTGTGCAAAATTGCCATAAAAAAAACTGTGATTTTTTGCAAATCATGGCAGAAGTGTAGCCAGGAGACAGTACACCACTGAAAGTATACGTTTTTTTGGGTGGTCATGGGACCCCCAGGAGCTCAGGGCCCTGGGCTGCTGCCCGGAACGCCCCTATTATAATCCGCTACTGCCGCTGCGGATCCCTGCCCAGTAATCTCTATGGGCAGCCAAACTCGCAGCAGGATGCATATATTTGACAGCAGCCCGCCCCATTAACCCCCCCGCCGCCGGAAGCTTATACTTCACCTGGTTCCCGCTCCAGCTTGCTTTTGGGGCTCCCGGTGTCTTCATGTCCTGATCAGCCAATCATTGCGCTGCGGTGGGGCAACGCACTGATTGGCTAAGCGGGACATGCCAAGAACCCCCGAAGCAAGCCGGAGCGGGACCAGGTGATGTATAGGCTCCGGTAGCGCGGGGGGGGGGGGGGTTGTGTTAATGGGGCAGGTTGCTGAAAAACTTGTAGAGAGATGGGCAAACTGCAGCTAGTTTGTCTGCCCATAGAGCTTACTGGGCAGGGTTCCGCAGTGGATCTCGCTGCGAATATGCAGTGAGAAGTCCGCTGCGGATCCGGTACATGTGAACGTACCCTAAGGGTACCTTCACACACACACCGTTTTGCAGCAGATCTTCTGCTGCGGATCTGCAGCAGATCATATCTAAACAACTGATTAAGCATCAAATCTGCACCATAAAATCTGCTGCAGATCTGCTGCAGATCCTGTACGTGTGGAGCTGCAGATCCAAAGCAAATTAATTCTTGGCCATCAAATCTGCTGCGGATCTGCTGCAGATTCTAATCTGCTACAGATCTGCTACACATCCTGTACGTCTGAGCGCATTCTTAGGGTGCCTCCACACCTAGCAACTCGCAGTGTAAATTACGCTGCAAGTCTGTCAGGTCCTTGCAGATCACTTTCACTACATACACGCAGCGGTCTGAACCAGGGGTGTAACTAGGATTCATGGGGCCCCATAGCAAAAAACTTTACGCCCCCCCATCTCAGCATACTCCTGGAAGGAATGCTGCCTCCGGCAACGTGTTGTGAGCCCGACATGTACACAGGCACCCACATAGCCGCTAGTGTACTGTACCACCATCTCCCCCTCGTATACCCTGTCATCGTCTTATCTTTTGCAGAACTACAACTCCTATTATGTGATGAAGTCCTGCATATTACCCCACACAACATGCTGGGAGATGTAGTTCTACAGCCTACCCTGTATACCATGGTGGGAGATGTAGTCCTGTATATTACCACACACCATGCTGGGAGATGTAGTCCTACATATTACCACACACACAGCATGCTGGGAGATGTAGTCCTGCATATTACCACACACCATGCTGGGAGATGTAGTCCTGTATATTACCACAGACCATGCTGGGAGATGTAGTCCTACATATTACCACACACCATGCTGGGAGATGTAGTCCTGTATATTACCACAGACCATGCTGGGAGATGTAGTCCTACATATTACCACACACCATGCTGGGAGATGTAGTCCTGTATATTACCACAGACCATGCTGGGAGATGTAGTCCTGTATATTACCACAGACCATGCTGGGAAATGTAGTTCTACTGTGCCACTGCCTCCCCCCTCCTATACTATGTCAACCTCTAATCCGTTACAGAACTTCAACTAGGGCTGGGCGATATAAACGATATGCCAAAATATCGTCATCAATTCGGTTGACGATATAGATTTTTGGCATATCGTCATATCGCGATATACCACGCAGCGGTAGTGAATAAGCTTCTCACTTACCGCTCCGTGGTACCGCGCTGCAGGGCCTTCCGTGCACGCATCGTCAGCGCGCTAGCGCGCTGATGCGTGTGACGTCAGGTCTCCCAGTGCATGCTGGGAAGAAGACGCGGCCCGTCTCGCCTCGCGGACTCCATCAGCCAGCCCTGCAGGAAAGGTAAGTAGCAGAGGGGTCGGGGGCGGCAGATGGCTTGGCATGGGGCTGACGATGGCCCTGGCTGGGGGGACATGATGGCTGGCAGGGGGGAGATGACTGGCACTGGGGGGGGGCTGATGACTGGCAACGGGGGGCTGATGACTGGCAACGGGGGGCTGATAACTGGCAAGGCGGGTGATAACTGGCACAAGGGAGGGCTGATGACTGGCACAGGGTGGGCTGATGGCACAGGGGAAGGCTGATGACTGGCAAAGGGGGCTGATGACTGGCAAGGGGGGCTGATGACTGGCGCAAGGGGGGCTGATGGCACAGGGGAGGGCTGATCACTGGCACAGGGTGGGCTGATGGCACAGGGGAAGGCTGATGACTGGCAAGGGGGTGATAACTGGCACAAAGGGGGCTGAAGGCATAGGGGAGGGCTGATCACTGGCACAGGGGAAGGCTGATGACTGGCAAGGGGGGGGGGGGGTGAGTATAGACACAAAAATTTTTTTATATATCGTGATATATCGTTATATCGTGCATGCATCAAATTATAACGTGATATAAATTTTAGGCCATATCGCCCAGCCCTAACTTCAACCCCCACTATGAACCGTCAATAGGGCATGATGGGGGTTGCAGTTCAGCAACTTGAATGTCCACAGGCTGCAAAACTACAACATTATGAACAGTTAGAAGGACATAGTGGGGGTTGTCGTTCTCTGGGGGTAATCTCACCTGTCCTGGTTCCTGCTCCGTGCTCTGGTCCTGTGTGGCTTCTGTGCCTGCCTTACTCTTCTCTGTGGGGGGCAGTGATGGTGATGGTTGTTCTTCGCCACTGAGGTAGGGGCCCCGCAGGTCATGAGGTTGGGGGGAAGGCTTCACAGGGGCCTCTGGTACATTGGGGGGGGGGGGGGGTGGCCCTGGCACACTGAGGGGGTGGGGGTGGGGATTGGCCCTGGGAAGCTGGGGGGGGGGGCACTATATCGGGGGGCTGTTGCTGGGGACACTATATGGGGGGCTGCTGCTCGGGACACTATGGGGGGGGCTACTGCTGGGGACACTATATGGGGAGGGGGGCTGTTGAGGACACTATATGGGGGAGCTGCTGGGGACACTGGGCGGGGGCTACTGCTGGGGACACTATATGGGGAGGGGGGCTGCTGGGGACACTATATGGAGGGCTGCTGCTGGGGACACTATGGGGGGGGGCTACTGCTGGGGACACTATGGGGGGGCTACTGCTGGGGACACTATATGGGGAGGGGGCTGCTGGGGACACTATATGGAGGGCTGCTGCTGGGGACACTATGGAGGGGCTACTGCTGGGGACACTATATGGGAAGGGGGGCTGCTGGGGACACTATATGGGGGGCTGTTGCTGGGGACACTATGTGTGTGGGCTGCTGGGGACACTATGGGGGGGCTACTGGTGGGGACACTATGGGGGGGCTGCTGCGGACACTATGGGGGGCTACTGCTGGGGACACTATGGGGGGGCTACTGCTGGGGACACTATGGGGGGCTACTGCTGGGGACACTATGGGGGGGCTTCTGCTGGGGACACTATATGGGGGGGCTGCTGCAGACACTATGGAGGGGCTACTGCTGGGGACATTATGGGGGGGGCTACTGCTGGGGACACTATGTGTGTGGGCTGCTTCTAGGACACTATATGGCGGGGCTGCTGCTGGGGACACTATGTGAGACACATGTGAGGGGCCGCAGGGGGACACAGGACGGGGGCCGCAGGGGGACAGAGGACGGGGGCCGCAGGGGGACAGAGGACGGGGGCCGCAGGGGGACACAAGGCGGGAGCGGGGGCCGCAGGGGGACACAAGGCGGGAGCGGGGGCCGCAGGGGGACACAGGACGGGGGCCGCAGGGGGACACAGGACGGGAGCGGGGGCCACAGAGGGACACAGGTGAGGGGCCGCAGGGGAACACAGGACAGGGGCCGCAGGGGAAGTCAGAAAGGGGGCGGGGGCTGCAGGACAGAGACGTGGGGGGCTCGAGCCGCAGGGGACGCAGAGAATGGGGGCGGGGGCCGCAGCAGACGCCGGAGACAGGGGCCGCACAGCACACTGCGGCTTGGCATTTGCAGCAGCCGGGAGGACCGCTCGGCGGCCGGGTGCTGCAAGTGTCTTCTCAGGGGGCCAGGTGTTTATTACAGGACCGGGCACCGGGCCCCCTGATACGGCGGGCCCCGTAGCAGCGGCTACGGTGGTAGTTCCGCCACTGGTCTGAACTACCGCTGCGTGTATGTAATTCTGCCGGCCCCTTAACCCCTTCAGCTCCTGCTCCCACTCCGCTGTATACATTACCTCTCCTCGCTGCACGGGTCCCGGCATACTGCTCTCCCACCCGGCCAATCAGTGGCTGCGGCAGGGCAACACACTGATTGGCCGGGAGGTAGAGCAGTACGCCGGGACCCGTGCAGCGAGGAGAGGTAATGTATGCAGAGCGGGAGCGGAGCAGGAGCCGGGCGGCAGCTGAAGGGGTTAAGGGGATGGCAGAATTACATACACGTTCAGACTGCTGCGTGTATGTAGTGAAAGTGGTCTGCCAGGACCTACCTGACTCGCAGCCCAATTTAAGCTGCGAGTCGCTAGGTGTGAAGGCACCCTTATGGTGCGTTTACACAGAGAGATTTATCTGACAGATTTTTAAAGCCAAAACCAGGAACAGACTATTACCAGGGAACAGGTCATAAATGTATGATTGAAATTTCTCCTCTTATTAAATCCATTCCTGGCTTTGGCTTCAATAATCTATCAGATAAATCTCTCTGTGTAAACGCACCATTTAGTCAAATCTGCTGCGGAACCACAGCAGATTTGATGTGAGCAATTTGGTGTGAGCAATAAGCATTCCTAAAACAGGAGGCAGCATAAAAGATAAGATTTCATTAATGGAGCTGACCACAAGCATAGAATAAAAAAAGTGGGCTTTTAAAAGAAAGGGCACAAAGAGGACTGTGGAAGGCAATTAAAAGGGCTGTTGATAAAGCACAATGCAGGACTTCAGAAAGGTATGGCGACATGAGTCTAGGACTTTGGCAAGGTGTATAGCATATTAATAGAACTCAAGCCAGCTCTTCCATGGCTCTTGGGTCTATGAAAAAGGGCTTGTTTTATCCTCACTATTCCAGAGGGATGTAAGGGCCCAGAATGTCCCCTGGGCCCCTGAATGTCCCAGGAGACCAGAAGAAGCACCTTGCCTAAAGGAGAGGAGGGACAGAAAGTGTAACTGGTACAATAAGTTAATGTCAGTCAGCAATTGGAACTCCCAAATACTTAAAGGGGTTATCCAGAATGAGAAAAAAAAAACACAGATACTTTCTTGCAAAAACACCACCACCCCTGTCCTCATGTGGTATTGTATTACAATTTAACTCCATTCATTTCAATAGAACTGAGCTGCAAACACACCCAAAGAGGACAAAAGTGATGCTGTTTCTGGAAGAAAACAGTCATGTTTTTTGTATAATCCTTTTAAGGGCCTGAGTGGATCAGCGAACGCAGAATTAGGACTCCAGTAAGAAGAGCAAATGCAAAGGGTTGCTAGATGTTGAGTTCCTTTTTACTTTAAGAAGTTAAAGGGGTATTCCCCCCAAAATTATTTTTGCATTAATACGCTGCCCACCCGTAGCTTTCCATCTTTCCAATATACAGTTATTATGGATTCTGCACAGTTTTGCTGTTATCCAGCTGCATTCACCCCCAGGGATTGCATAGAATCATCAGACCTCAGTCCACACCGACACGCTCCCTGCTCCTGGCCCCCAGCCTCCGTGTCGGCATCACGTGTCCTCAGTCCCAGCACAGTGAAGTGACTGAGAACACTGATGGGGTGGCTGCTGTTACAGAGGGAGACGGTGATCAGCGCAGCTGTGACTGCATCCCTCTCTACAGCAGCCACCCGGTCACCCCCAGCCCAGAGCTCACCCCCTGTGTCCAGAGCCTCCCGGCACCGTCCAGCACTCACCCGCAGCACACAGCCCCCCGCCCCACAAACAAGCTCCGCCCCCCGCAATCGCCCGCGGCTAGCTCCGCCCCCCCCCCCACAATCGCCTCCGGCAAGCTCCGCCCCCCGCAATCGCCCGCGGCTAGCTCCGCCCCCGCAATCGCCCGCGGCTAGCTCCGCCCCCCGCAATCGCCCGCAGCTAGCTCCGCCCCCCGCAATCGCCGCCGTCACCGCCAACTCAGCTCTGCTACGCCGCCACCGCCAACTGCACTCTGCTACGCGTCACCGCCAACTCAGCTCTGCTACGCCGTCTCCTCCAACTCAGTTCTGCTACGCCGTCACCCCCAAATCAGCTCTGCTACGCCGTCACCCCCAAATCAGCTCTGCTACATCGCCATCATCAGGCAGAAGCATTGCATGATGGGAAATGTAGTTTTCTATCTTGGATATAGATCGGCTTTTAGAAAAACTTGTAACTTGAGAACGGCAGCAGCTAGAAAGATGGGAGACGGCTCAAAATACTCAGGGGGACTTGGTGAGTAAGACCAGCTAGGTTTGGGAGCATTACATTTTTTTAGCTCTTGGGGGAATACCCCTTTAATTTTAAAATTAGAGCGACGACCATATTATTCAAGCTCAGCCATCAAATTAGGCAGAGAGATTGTAGGCTTATAAAAATAAAAAAATAACAGATGGTCATTGTAGGTGTCTACCTTGCAATTGGATTCCTAAGCTAGAATTCCCTCTACACATGGGTTAGCCGAGATATGGCAAAGAAACTAAGTATAAAGAAAGCGATCCCATCTGATCTCATTCCAAAAAAGAAAAACTATCATAAGTAGCTAAAGTTAATGCTAGCCCGTACAATAATCAGGGAACATCAAAACTGGACTATGGATTGATGTAAAGCCTGGTCTGATGATTGACATTTCTTTTTACATTGTGTGGATGATCAGATGCATATTCATCACTTACATGAAGAAGCAATGGTAACAGGATGCACTATTGGAAAAAGGAAAGACACAACAATGGTATCTCCTAATGACAGTGGACCCTTCAAGCAGGATAATGTGCCCAGCAACATTGTAGGAACATCACAGAGTTTTTAAACTAAAATTGTCAGATGTCAATCTGATCAAGCGTCTTTATATATTAATTTATGCAGATACTATCAAGAAGGAACATCTATACGTCTCAAGGCTGTGGATCAATAGAATAGAATTCAAACATTTTATACGAGACCTGTAGTTCTCCATCCTGGCTCTCGGAGAGAGTGATATTGTGGCATGTGATTACTAATCTTGACAGCCAAACTTTCATTCTGAGACAAACTTGGATGCTGGTCTGTTAGTCAGCCATCTGAGAAGCCTGAAGTAAACAGTGATTACACAACTCTCATTCCTTTCAGTGCAGCTATTCCTGACTGGAAGTGATTCATGTGCTAAGAATCACAATGTCCCTGCTGGTGCATAAAAACCAATTCATCGTGAGTAGATATCTGGTTTATGTTGGGGGCACGTGTCATGACCACCAACAAATGGTGTCTGAGTCACCCATTTCTTTAGATGAGTCGTCTTGAGACACTTCCTCTTGTCTCCCTTTAATCGATTTATCTCCTAATTCACTGTCTCTTAGACTTCACTGTAATTGTCTTTCTACTATGTGAGTTCTATATTCGTTCACCTGCAAATCTTTATAAAGAGGATATTAGTCACATCTGTAATCAAATAGCACGCCGTTCTAATGTGAGGAGCATGCTTTCATCTGCGTCTATTATTGTAGTCAAATGACTAATGCCATTAGATATAGAAAGAAGCTTTTACTGCACAGGATCAGCCCGTTTTAGATGACGTTAGACCCTTCATACAAAAGTGACTTTCAACCTGTATAGAACAATTGTGTTTCAACCAACAGTAGAAACTAGTAAGAAAAAAGTATACACCTGCTTGGACAGCAGTAGCTTTTAGGCTCAGGGATGTGACGTAGCCATTCAGTGGCCTTTGTGGTGTCCAGCCTCTGCCACTGCTCTGTAACGTCCCCAAACCCACACAGGCCAATAGGAGTGCCAGGAGCCTGAACCAATCAGCTGAGAGGGCAGGGTCCGGCCATTAAAACCTGCTGCTATGTATCAGTGATGCCTGTGACTGTCCTTTTGTGGCTCACTAGTGTTCCTCTGTATATTGTGCTTTTGATTTCTTTGATCTTTGCTTTTTCTTCTGAGTATTCTCTTGCCTGACGTCTACGTACACTGCCGCCCTCTTGGTTTAACCAGGCTAGTTCATCTGATTGCTGTTTGTTTTCTGTGTTGTTTAGCTTCCATCTTTGCTCTACACTTATCAAGGGTGGGGTTTATCGCCAGTTGTCACTTGCGGCCTAGCACAAGTCCAGCAAGTAGGCAAGGACAGAGGCTGTGGGCGAGATCATGGCTCACTCCTTCCCTTTCTAATCTCTTTACTAAAGCCCCGTTCAGCAGACTGAAGCAGTTTGAGCAAACCCCATCCTCCATTCCTTTGTTTCAGTGGATGGCATCTCCATCCATACCATGGCCGGCTATGAAGGAGCATCCCTCTGCTTCCTTCACTGCACCTGCACTACTTTCTTTAGTTGTGGAGGAGGTAGAGTGATGTGTATCGTCACATAATATGCAATTAAAGAAATCGCTCAACCATAACCATGCTGTAGCTTTATCCAGATGCCTTTTTCGTCATCCTCTACAGTTCAGGGAAGTGCAATGTAAAACCCAGGAACTCAACAGGTATAAGCAATCACTCCGATCCAGAAAAATGTTGCAGCACAAGACTTATTGTTGAAATGCATTTGCAAAACTTGTGCCTGTGTGTAATAATTTTTACCTGTGGATTCATGCATAGAGTAGGTTTTTATATGAAGGTTGTGCTGCAACATTTTTCTGGATTGGAATGATTGTATCGTCACATGCTCTTCCATAACAGGTCATATGACGATATGGAGTGATGTGTATCGTCAACGACAGCTGTCCGCCAGAACCCAGGGATAAGAGATAGGGATTATATAAGTAAGTGTCATACTGTGATTATTTAAGTAGTTTTAAAAACCTATAACAATGTGGCCAACCCCTTTAACTCATTTAAAGGGGTTATTCAGATTAGAAAATTTTAGCGGCTAACTAACAGAAACAGTGGCTCTCCTTGAAGGGAGTTATTGCAGAGTTGTAATACTACACAGAAGAAGGCAGCTACATTTTTCTAGTCCTGGCTAAACCCTAAGCTGAGAAGGAGGGGGAGAAGGAGCAGGGAGACATTCCAGCCCGCGGCACTTTAGGGGCTGGGGAACACCTCTTTGACACTTTACAGCAGCAGATAAAAGATTTTTTTTGACCATTCTAGAAGTACAAACAGAGAAACAAAAGGTATCATGTGTCTCCTTGACATACTAGCTCTACCATGCAGTTAGCATTTTTAGCTGAGAGATTCCCAATAAATACGGGAAGACCACATCGATTTGATTTTGTGCACTCACTGACTTTTGCTAACTTTTATTCCATATGTTTGCTTTTTACTTGCAAAACGGTAGTCAGCTACACGATTCCACCTACTAAAGTAAAACAAAGCTACGATCATGATTAATAATTCCAGCCGCAGGCAGCGTTAAACAATGGCTTTTCACAGCAGAATGAACATAGTCTTAAAACTAATTCCTTTGAAGTGACTCTACCACCAGGCTCAGGCTGAAGCACTGGAGGCGGGCCAACCCACCCTAAGTGGGAGGAAACCCTAGCCCCTCTATGATAGGGTTCCATTAATTCTAATGGAGTCACGTCATGGAGGGGCTGGGGTTTCTTCCCACTAGGGGTGGGTCTGCCCGCCTCCAGTGCTTCAGCCTGAGCCTGGCGGTACAGTCACTTTAAGATTCAATTTCTTATTTAAAGGTGCAAGGCATTTTAACTGGCTGCTCCACATGAGAATCATTTTTTATATGTTAAATTGCTATGTTTACAATTGTGTTTGTCCCACAGGTCTGAAAAGACATTGCTGTGAGTGTGTTGTGGAGTATTTGGAGAATGCGTTAAATTCCATGTAGTCTTGTGACGTGAGATGCATGCCACAGCAAATAGAGCAATGCCTTTGATATGTATCACTAGTACTTAGAGGTAAATCCTGCCTTTCATGTGTGTTTAAAAACAAGGATGTAATACAGCTAAGAATTATGTGAAGAACTACGTGTATGTTAAAGTAAAACATTTTTAAAACTTCCGCAATTGAAAGTTATGGACAGAGGAACCTCTCATAATAATAGTGGTAAAATAATAAAATAAATATCCAAATTAAACCAATTATTCTGCCCACATTGTAACCCAATTCTCTTCTAGCAATGGTAAAAAAAAAAAAAAAAAAAAAAAAACTTTACAAAAGTAATCTATAACTTCAAGTGATTTGTGATCTCAGATTATTTCAAACCACATGAGTTTAGAGCATCTTTCTCCACTGGGATGTTAACAGATGGAATGTGGCGATGCTTGGCCTCATTACCTTATTTAAACTCTATTCCAGTTATCCTAATTTGTATCCGAACCTAGTATAACAATAATGCGATCTCTAGTTTCACAAGAAAATGTAGGAAAATGCAAAACTTTGTAATCATGGTATTAAAACCCGCCCAATCACAGACAATTTTGAGAAATTAAAGCTGAGCAGTGCTTGGTTGCTATTTGTCAGAGAAAAAAAATGTGTGCAGCACTTAAAAGGGGTACTCCGGGTCGTGGGGTATTTTTGAGGATCGTCGGGGAGGGGGTGGAAATTGAAGCCGGAGGTCATTTACCTCCCCCGTTCCAGAGCTGATGCATGGATCGCCCTGCCCGGTACTCCCGTCCCACGGCCGCTTCCTGATCAGAGCTGCCGCATGAGACGTGATGTCTCAAGGCAGCTCCGCCAATCAGCAGTCGTGGCGGTTCGGAGTACCCCTTTAACTTTATAGCATCCTGATTTGCTTCTTAACAACCTACTGTCTTCAGTGTGGGAGCCAGTGCTGTAGCCTAGTAGCCAGAACGGCACAGTATAGCTCACTTCTAGTTGGTCCAGACTGCAGGTTAACAGCAAAGTTCCCTAGTACAGTGATTTAGAGGAACAATTTTATTGCAAAGTTCTGCAATCCTTTTTTCTGTGAAACCAGAAACAAACTTTACAATAGGCATAATATAGTGAGTTATGTTGCTAAACCGGAAACTGCAACCAATTGTGTCAAAACTGCCTCCCAAGCTGTGTCATACAATAAACGGGTGGTTGGGTTACCAGTAAGACCCTCCATGCAGTTTAATAGAGAGTTTACACAGACAGATTATCTGACAGAATTTTGAAGCCAAAGCCAGGAACAGACTATTAACAGATAACATTTTAAAAAGGAAAGATTAAGATTTCTCCTCCTTTTAGATCCATTCCTGGCTTTGGCTTCAAAAATCTGTCAGATCTGTCTGTGTAAACACACCATAAGAAGCATTACTCTGAAACAACCTTTACAGCTCTGTTCACTCTAACCTTGTGGTTTCTGCTAACAGAAACCCCACACATTGGCAGATTTGTTATGTGATGCATACGAATGGTAAATGATGAAATCCACAGACTAAAGGCCCTATTACACAAAGTGATTACTAGCCGTATTTGGACGATATCAGCCATTAACCCTTAGAGGACCCTGCCAATTTCAATTTTTGCGTTTTCGTTTTTTCCTCCTTGTGCTTAAAAGGCCATAGCACTTGCATTTTTTCACCTAGAAACCCACATGAGCCCTTATTTTTTGCGCCACTAATTGAACTTTGCAATGACAGGCTGAATTTTTTCATAAAGTACACTGCGAAACCAGAAAAAAATTCAAAGTGTGGTGAAATTGAAAAAAACAAAACGCATTTCTTTTATTTGTTTGTTTTTTTTTCGTTTTTAAGCCGTTCGCCCTGGGGTAAACATGACTTGTTATAGATGTTCCTAAAGTCGTTACGATTACGATGATATGTAACATGTATAACTTATATTGTATCTGATGGTCTGTAGAAAATTCAAACCATTGTTAACAAATTTATGTTCCTAAAAATCGCTCCATTCCCAGGCTTATAGCGCTTTTATCCTTTGGTTTATGGTTTTTGCGCCATGATGTTTTCTTTCTATCGGTACCTTGATTGCGCATATACGACTTTTTGATCGCTTTTTATTACAATTTATCTGGATTTGATGCGACCAAAAATGAGCAATTTTGCACTTTGGGATTTTTTGCGCTTATGCCATTTACCGTGCAAGAGCAGTAATGTGATTAATTATTGGTTTGGGCGATTACGGACGCGGCGATAGCAAACATGTTTATTTATTTATTTATTTATTTATTGTATTTATAGCATGGGAAAAGGGGGGTGATTCTGACTTTTATTAGGGGAGGGGGCTTTTTACTAATAACCACACTTTTATTTTAACTTTTACACTCATACTAGAAGCCCCCCTGGAGGACTTCTAGTATAAGTGCATTGATCTCTCATTGAGATCTGTGCTGCATAGATATGCAGCACAGATCCATGAGATAGGCACATTGATTGCTTCCGGCTGCTGCAGCCGAGTGCCGAGCCGGGATCAGCGCCATTACGGCGCTGACCCCAGAAGGGGTAAGATGTGTGGATCGCTCCTCTGGTACAACATCCCGGAGGAGCGATCCTCCCCACTAGACACCAGGGAACGGCTGCATTCGGTAACCGGATGCAGCTGTCAACTTTGACAGCTAATACCTGCGGTCCCGGGCTACGAGCGGCACCTGGGACCGCGGCGGTTCAGAGCGCGGTGCGGCGGCCTGGACGTACATCCAAGGTCGCCTAAGGGTTAAGGGCAATAATCGATCACACAATGTCGGCTGATCATTGTCTTTCAACATGTTAAAAAGTAAACGATAGCAGCAATATGTTGCCGTCGCTCTGTGTAATAGGAGTGGCGGCAGTAGCTACCTTCTATGGCAGCCCACCCGCAATTCCCCCCCCCCCCCCCCCCGTCTCTTAACCGTTCGCTGCCGCCTTGTGTGATAGCTCCGGCAGCGAGCAGGGAACGAGCAGCAATTGAGCGCTGATCTGACATGTCGGCATTCGTTTGCTCCTCTCAATCGCTGTGTAATAGAGGCTTTAAAGAGTACGTCCTAGAGTATCACTGTCAGGATGGTATCTTTGCAGAGCATTATGCGCCCCTCGGCTCGTGCTGTGCGGCCGAGAAGGCGCTGAAATTCTTGTATTCTGTTTTTGTTTGCAGTGTGTGAACACTGGTTTATATGCTCACTTTTGTTGGGAGACACACCCGAATTCACCTGCTGAATTCTGTCTGGCCTTGTCATGGTTAATCTGTGTTTTGGTTCTGCTGTGACTGACAGGTCATCCTGCCAGTGGATCTATTTTGTTCTCAGCTGTCTGTGCTTGGAGATCAGGGGGATGGTCCAATTACGTTCTGGACAAGAGCCCTGGCCTCCTATATAACAAACCTCAGTCTGTGCACTTATTGCTGGTTATTGACTTAGTCTCTGCCTGCTTGTATCTTCTGTGTATTTGCTATCCCTGATTTTTGCCTTATTCCTTGACCTCCCTTGCTTGCTGCCTGCCCTTGACCATACTGCCTGGACTTTGACTACGTTTGTTGGATTGTGATTTTGTACTTTTGCTGCCCGACTGTTGTGACCTGGATTGTGGACTATTCTTCATTGTGTTTTGTCTGTCTGTCTTGTCTTTGTGTCCCACCTAGCCAGTGCAGGGACTGCCGCCCAGTTGCTCGCCGCCATCTTAGGGCGGATTGTGGCAAGTAGGTAGAGGACAGTGGGCGGGGCTGAGCTTAGGGCTCACTGTCTTGTTTTGTCCTGCTGTCCGGTTCATAACAATCACATTTTGATGAAAAATACTAATGAAAAAAACAGTGTGTGATTATAGCCTTTCTGTGTCTTCAATCCACTCCTGGTTTTGGTTGCAAAACACTGAACAAAATACTGAGCAAAAATACTGTGTGTGACTAATACTTAGACACTAAACTTAAGTCAGGTTCACACAATTTGCCTTTATGTTGCACAGATATGTCGGCATCCTATTAAAATGGGTTTAGCTCTGCGCCTAAACACATATATATACTTGAAAAATGACCAAAATGTAGTCAATAGCATTAATGTTTTGATCATAAAAGTCTATAAGGCTCATGCCTGTTTGTGCTAGGATATGTCAGCATTCTCTCTTGACAGAATGCCAACATATATATGCATCAAAAGGACAAGACAAAGGATGAAAGCTGCTGGAGACACGGTGCCACTACAGCAGGTGTCAAGCAATTACATTTGGTCTCTGTAGTTTCTGCCTTTTTTTAACGGCTGTTGCATAAGTTGCCTTAAAAAAGGGCCCACTAAGGTTCTGTTACCCAAGGGCTGATAAAACCTGGAGCCAGCCACTGAATCCTTACCTTAAAGTGTCACTGTTGCTATAATTTTCTAAATCAACAGTAGATGTGATATAAAGCAAGTTTGCAATTTACATTCATTATTTTTTTCTTAGTCATCATAGAGAACACAGCACTTCCTGTTTTCTGACAGTTTTTTTTTTCTCAAAAAACAGGAAACAGTCAGAAAGCAGGAAGTCCTGTGTATCCCAGGCCATCTTAGCGCTCACAGAGAGAAGGCAGTCATGTGACTGATGGACACATTGAGCTGTGACTCTGTACTGGCCAGAATTCCTGTGTTTAGTGTGTGTTTTTTTTTTTTCAACCAGCACAAGTCAGAAAATCTGCCTTCAGGAGACTGGACCTGGATTTCTGGTAAGTACAGCTTTGTTTTACAGCAAGATAAAAACAAATATAATGAATGTATATTGCAAACTTGCTTTATTTCACATCTACTCTTGATTTAGATTTTAAAAGTTAAAACGACTTTCCAGGTAGGTACCCAGACCCTGGCCCATCAGCTTTTCAGTATCCACGCTGCACTGAAAGGAGCAGAAAGTTCTTGACTCCATTCCTTATATAGCAGTGGTCCCTGAGTACTGCAGCCTCAGCTCCTAATGAATTAAATGGAAGCTGTGACCGCAGTAACTTGGTGCCAACGATACACAGGAATCAGAGCAAACTGCTTTCGGTTCTGTTCTCATGGCAGTACGTAAGCAGAACAGCCAATAGGTGAGGATGCTTCAGCATCTACCTGAAAAAACAAACAAAAAACTTTAAATAAATAACAAATTTCCCATAAACTCATTTAGTTCTTGTTGTGGGTCACTAGGAATTAGGCATGAGCGAACCTGCAGAGGTTCGGGTTCATATGAACCTGAACTCTCGTCTTCTGATTCCCGCTGTCTGCCCGCTCCGTGGAGGGGGTGGATACAGCCTGAGGACCGCCTAGAAAACTGGGATACAGCCTATGGCTATGGCTTTTCTAGGCGGTTCTCAGGCTGTATCCACCCTCTCCACAGAGCGGGCAGACAGCTGAAATCAGACGCTGAGAGTTCAGGTTCGCTCATCTCTACTAGGAATGCCTCCGGGCAGAATTTTGCCTATTCATCACCTGTCAGAACACTGCACAGGTGCCTTAACGATCCAGCTCATGTGCAGTGTTCACACAGGTGATGAATAGGAGAAATTATTCTTGGGGCATTCCTAATGATTAAGAGGGTGGGGAGAAGGGATGGAGAGGTGGTGCAAGCCTAGGGCACGGGTACTCTAGGCCACACAAGTGAAAAGGTTGTTTTTTATGACAATAACTGCACCACCTGCCGAACGGACCCCAGGACAGATCTTGGATTAAAAGCAGCTATCCAAAGGTGCAATCGGTTTGGGGGGTCAGATTGTGGGTACAGAGACGCTTTAGAGCACGGTCCTGAGATTTGCATTTATACAGAATAAAGATGTACAGAAGTCTTTCAACATATATTTATTTATACTGATGAATTACAAGTCAGCCATTGAGAGAAAATGAGTGTAATGGGATATTTCTTTCTTACATTCCAAATGACTAAAGACATTGCCATGTGACTGCTATACTTCTAAAGAAGAGAACAGAAAGAGGAATTTAGGTGGGCTTTTATTACTCAGATGAGTTGAACAAATGATGGATGCTTTAGAAATTGCAGGAATTTATTTGCCAATTCCTCTAAGCAAACTCATCTTTGATTTGTAACAACAGGTGGGTTTAGTGGGAATAGCAGATGAAAGCAGTTTCAAGTGGGGCCACTAGTCAGCAGCATCACAGCAAAATTACACAAAATATATATTTTGTGGGTTACCTAATGTGAATTCAATAGAATTGCCTACATGGGGACAACAATTCTTTATATTTACATTAAATTTACAGAATGCAGAAAATACACATGATAGCATCACTATGGATCACTACATATTTATCACTGTCAATGTAAACAAACTTCCATTTAAACCTTAAGATATAGAATAAAGTTGCTAAAGTGACATAAGTGAATGCAGGAAGCATAAAAATAAAACTTCTTCTGTTATTCCTAACATAGATCTTTCATTCAAAGAGCAACACAACTGGTGTTCAACTGTATGTGCGCCTTTGTACTAATATTTTATATTGTTCAAATGTTGTAAGATAAAGGCGTGAATAAGCTTTTGCTATTTTCATACTGGATTCAGTGTTTTGTAACTTGGAATAATTAAAATGGACCTACAGCTAAGAGATCTACAGCTAATCCCCAAAACGAGCATCTGGTTGATTATGAATCTCAGTTTTTGGTTTCTAAGATGACTCGGAGTTAGGCTATCTACTGTAGACTTTAGGAGCCAGTTAGGCTGGGTTCACACTGTGTTTTTGCATGCCATTTACCCTATACGTTTTCCATTTGGATCTATTTTTCCATGGACCATTATTTAAAAAAAAAAAAAAAACATGCTTTTTTTCCTTTTTTTAGCATACACAAAATTGCGGGTGATGTTTCTGTGCACATTAAAGGTAACCATTTAAAAACTGATACATAAAAGGGACAGCAAAAAATCAGTGTGAACCCAGCCTAAGCTTACATTTGAGTGGTGGCCTATCAATAAATATTTAGCAAACAACAGAAAGCAGTGTAAAAATCATTATCACCAGCAATAAATTGAGATTACAATAAACAAAGGTTTTTCTATCATGTACCTTTACGCTTCTTGATGGTGTGCACTTGTATTTGAAGAATTAATCAGTAACTTAGCTGATAAGAAAACATTTCCTCCTATATGGCTGAGATCACAGTTCCTCATTCTCCCACTTGTTTTATTTTTACTAAAACTTTCCTCAGCAGAAGCAAAGTTCAAACACAATCTGAAGACTTGTATCAGAGCCGACAGGCACACCCCTCCCAGGCAAACAATGATTCCTCGCAAAGTTTGTGAATGGACACTTCCAGTAAGGCAAGGAAATTAATAAACGAAACACCATATCAGTGGTGACTACCTAAACATCTGTGTCAACTTATTCAATTTAAGATCCCCACAGGGACCTCATGGTTAATCTGTGCATCTCAGAGAAATAGGTTTAATAGGTTTAAAATAGATGTATGACAAATGTAGGCACAAATAGATGTTTACACCTCTGGCTACATTGTTGGCATGCTGTGCTATACATCAGAATAACATTTCAACAACATTCTGACATACATCTTAAACAAAAGACCCTTTCAACAGTTTTCAGAGCATATTACCAGGTAGACCCCCTGTATCTATACCATGAGAAATAATGTACTTAAAACACATTTGTGAACTGTACTGAACTCTGCTCTGTCTGACAACTAGAGCGTAAAGGCCCTATTAAACAAAATTATTATTAGCCTTAAGTGGCCGATTACTGGCCATTCTGGCCAATAATTATTTAGTGTAATAGGAATGTTGAAAGGTCACGATCAGCCAACATGCTCAATGTCGGCTGATCATGATCTTTCAACATGTTGCAGCGTAGGTCTGCTGTGCGTTGCACCATGTAATAGGCCCCTACCGCTACTCTCCGCTCACTGTCTGTGCATGTAATTGCACAGGCAGCAAGGGGGGAAGAGAGTGCTGAAATGACAGGTCGGCGCTCGCTTCCCCTGGATTATCGTGCCATGTAATATGGCCTAAAGACTGATTCACTTTCTTCTAGAACTGGGCCTTAAGCAGGCTCACAATTTTTTCAATGTCAACTGAAAAAATAAATAAATGTCCAGGACTGTTCAGGGGTTGTCAGTGCAGGAGGTGATGAAGGCAATGTCCTACTCTTTAACCCTTTCTGTGCTGCAGCATGTAAGTAACACAGAGTAACTGGACTCTGCATCACTTACATGCTGCAGCACAGAAAGGGTTTAAGTGCAGGACACTACCAGGGATGGGCATGTTAGGGCCAAGGCCCCTGCTCCTAGGGGGGGGGGGGGGGATTGGCCTCCAGGGCTCTGACATTGGCTCCCCTCCCTTGCCAGTCACTCAGAGGCTGCTGTCTCTCCAGGGGAATTGCCTTACAAGGTTGGATTATGTACAGCGGCATGGGGATAATCTAGAGGGGATGGTGCTGACCCTCAGGATGATTGACTAAAGAGGGGTGAATCGCCTACAAAGGAAGGGGACTTACTACAGGGAGTGGTTCCTACTTTTTATTAGGTTTTTCCTACTTTTGTTGAGAGGTTTGGAAGAGGGATGAGCTTGGTGGGATAATGGATGGAGGGGAGATTAAGTTTGGTATGTCTGCTGTAAATGGTACTGGAAAAAAATCTATAAAATTTGATTTAAAAAAAGAGCATAATCATAGATGGCCAGATAGATAGATCAGATCATTCTACCCCCTTGTGTTTCCCAGAATCATTTCTTTATAAAAACAAGCAAAAAAAACCTATAATAATTGTAGCATTCACCAGCTTCAACATAAACCATTCATTCCTTTCTTAGCTCTTACATGAAGAAGATGAGAAACATGATGTAACAAGATAGCGTCCACTTTACATTATAAAAATGCATGTTCATTGGATTAATCATCAACCAAAGGTATTTCTTTCTCATTGCAATGAAACAGCGGAAAATTCCCCCCTGAAATATTTTTTTTTTTCAACATGCCTAAAACATGCATCATTTTCTACTGGATTCCTTTCCCAGAACAGGTGAATTCAACATCACAATTTATGCTAAACTTTGCATTAGATTAATGAATGAATAAAAAAAATACATTGAATATATTTTTTTTACAGGCTAAGCTACCACTTGTCTTCATGTAAAAAAAATACAATTTGTCTCAGTTTTTATTATCATTATGGTAATCGTTTCTTGCAATTTCATATCATAGATTGTAAGCCCTCGCGGGCAGGGTCTGCCATTTACCTTATTCATGTAACACACTTTGACTTTTTAATGTTCTGTTTGTCACCCCTATCACTTGTACAGTACTCTGGTCGCTTTATAAATAAAAACCCACAAAATAATTAAAAAAAGTAATTAAAGGTTTCAAACATCTATTTTTCTTTGGTGTTACAGCTTGGCACTGCAAAGAAAGATGTTACACTTGCCAGTCAATCTTTGAGAGTCATTGATTAACCAGAACATCACATCTTAGTGCAGTGCTACCTAGCCTCAGCAATTATGGGGAAGAGGAGTGCATAGTCTTCACACTACTCGACTGAGGTTACAAAAAGTAATGCAGAGAGCTTAGAAAGCCAATGATCTCCAAGCCTAAGATCTGATGGAAGAGAAGAGCAAAACAGAAATGAGTATGTGGAATAAATAGAACTATGGTCCAGAGAACGTTGATGGACATAATCAAAACTGCCTACACCAAAAGTCGTGTGTGTGTGTGTGTGTGTGTGTGTGTGAGGGGGGGGGGGTAAATGTTCCAAAGATTTGCACCATATGTCATAAATCTTTGGTGTAAATTACACCAGCTAAGGCTATGTTCACACTGCGTATCTTTCCGTCCGTAGTGCGAACCGTGAATATGCGCACGTAGTTTTGAGGTTGATGTGTTCGCTTGAGAGTATACGATATACGCCCGCACAATGCACACTGCGTATGAGCTTACGGCCGGATCGTATACGGCGCCATGAAAAATGAACAAGACCATTGTTTGAGGACGGAAATATTCCAACTCACGGCCGTGGATTTCCTTGCGGTCCCGTACGGAGTACTTATTTCAGCCAAATTGAACTTGATTTTTCGATCCAAAAAGTTCTGTGAGTTTTATTGGGCTGGGCGAAGATTTCCAAGTAAATGACCTGTTTCAGATCGCTTCGAAACAAGCTAGGGAAGCAGAACTCTACTACGGGCGTATGTTCGCGGTTCGAAAGCATCCGGCCTTATGTCGATTTTTCCAACGCCCGTAGTTTCAGCCGCACATGTACGTCAGTGTACAAACTACGGACGGAATCATACGCAGTGTGAAAATAGCCTAAGGCTGTAAAAACCAAGAGTATATAATGTAAAGATTCACCAGATTTTTAAATATCCTGAGCCACTATTAAAAATGTGGCCATTAAGTGCAGTTAAGTAGTTCAATTCCTTAATAAGAATTAAATCTAATGATGAAATGTCACCAAAAATTCCAGCGAGTCACTTTTGTTGAAACATTTAGCATTACAACTAACATATTATAGTGCTCTGTGCTCTAACACAGTGGGAAAAACCTGACATTTGGATTTCTTGCTCTCAGAGTTTACTTAAACCATGAAAACTACTGCTTTTGTTGACCATTTTCTTTGACCATTGAGCATTTCCTATTCATTTTTGCTTATAATATGTCTCCTCTAAAGCAAATGTGGACATAGAAGTCTACATTAAATGGATTAACAAAGATTAATATGTCTAAGCTAATGAAATAGGTGAAATATGCTTTCAAATCCCATGTGCTGGGGGCCGATACTCAGCGCCTCTGCCAGCAGCTTTATTCTGACCCTGTGTGTATGGAGCGCTGGCTGCCTCTACACCCCATACACACACCACCTCTGTCATTTTAAAAAGGTTGCTGACAGAAGCCCTATGTGTATGGAGCCCCGGCGCTCCCTGTGTGAGATGAAGGCAGTATGATCCGGTAACATCTGAAGAAGAGTCCGGTTCAGCCTGTAAAAGTTGTGTTTTTATGCATATTTTTATGAATAAATCAATTTTATGGGATACTCCTATCATTAACCTGTGTCCCTATACCTGTTGTCTGTTCTTGGAGAGAAGGAATCATGTTTGCACTAGCTAAAGAGGACATGGGCTGGATTTACCTGGACTTTTGCTGTGTTGGGGAAGTTTTCTGGGCTTTTCAGCTTCATTAACATATTAACAAAAAGGCTTATATCTTAGCCCTGGGAAGGACTATGGAGATAAAAAAGGTAGACATGGAATCCTGATGACTAGCCATATCTAGTATTCTGGGGAGAATCTTTTATGTTTGATTCTGTTTAGGCTGTACAGCACTTTAAGGGTCAACAAATGCTGCAGTCAATGACTGGCTAAGTGGGCAATTCCTTTTGTGGACACCAACCTTGGAAGTGCTGCCAAATAGGACTGTGGCTCTTTCAGAATGAAGGGAAAACAGGAGTAAGCAGCCTATTCACTACACCCTAATCCACGATATCGGCCGTTAGGGCCGATAATTGTCCCGAGGAATGGAAGGCAATGATCAGCCGACATTGTTCATGTCGTCTGATCATTGCAGTCATTTGTTTTTCAACATGTTGAAAAACAAACGACTCATACAGCAACGATCTTCTGCCAGGAGCTAGGAGTAGCGACAGCAGACTGCTGTAAAATGCTTGGGCTGCTCGGACGGTCTAGCGATCACTCGGGCAGCCCCCCCCCTCCCCCCGCAGCTCCTTGTGCTCCTCACAGTCAGCCCATGGAATAGGGCCATTATTACTAGAATCTTTTGACAGCAATGACCAACAACCAAAAAAGTTAAGGTCCAAAAGCATATCTCTAATTGGCTACCTAATTCCAGGCATATGGCAATGCAATGGTGCAATGATGACATATGCTAGAACATTCTTTACTAGTATGACACTTCACTTCAGTAGATCCAAATTTGTCACACGACTGTATGACTCAACAGCCCAATACTGATCAATGTTGGTATCTTACAACAACTAATAATGGACAGTGTGGTCAGCCTCTGAAAGGGGAATTTAACACTGACATGAACTTGATTGCTGTGAACTGAAACTGAGGCTATCTAGTACAATTTGGAAATGAGGCTACCTCGAAAAAGGTCAGTGTGAAGTGACTCAAACAAAGGTTTCTATGGTGTTAGTATAACTCACTGTGAGGTTACATATGATGAATAAAGTAATAAAGAGAAAAAATTGTTAATAAAGTCCATCCTAACAGAAATGTTAAAACCTTACCATACATGGTAGAGACAGGACACTATGATTGCTTTCAAGATGGCATGATAAAAAACATAAATCAGAATCACCACAGAGCAGGACAGTACATCCTGGAGGAGGGGAGCTCATTTTTATTTCTATGAGGTATACAGGGGGCTGCTGTCAGTATATACAGTGAGTACACTTACTAAGGGTATGTTCACACTGAGTAAAACAGGCGGAATCCTGCAGCGGAATCCTGCCTGTCTCAGTGTGTCATAGCCCGTCTATGGGAGAGCACGCTCCTCTGTTGCTGCCGCTCTCCGCTCAAAGAAGTAACATGTCACTTCTTTGAGCGAAGAGCGGCGGCTACGGAGGAGCGCACGCTCTCCCATAGACAGGCTATGACACACTGAGACATAATTTAAAATATATTAATTAATATAATTTAATATATATTGCAAGTGGAGCCTAGGATTATTTGGGATAAAGTACATCTAGGCCATGGTACAAGGTAATGTGGCTAATTATGGACCCCCCAGAAAAACTTAACTATTGAGGAGAATTGGTAAACTGCATTTTTTAGGGAGTGGAGTCAGGAGACCCATTTGTCATATTAGAAATAGTGGATATAGCAGGTATTGTCTGAGAAAAATAGTACAGAATTAAGACCTACCAGTTATAAATTATACCAACTGTTCCAATTCTTTGTAAACCTTCTGCTTAAACTTGGGAGGATTAATGCACATTTGTACTCATTTACATAAATGTCTGTAGAGCATATCTGATTTTACCAGCTTTGCTTCATGACACAACCCTTTTAAAGGGGACAGATTTGGTACATATAACAAGGGGCAAAACAACAAAGCACAATAATATAACAATTTCTAACATGTTTAGTATGCCCACAGTCCCATCCATAAATATTAAGAAAATTACATTTATTATTTGTTAGTACTGTTTGCAAATTGAAAGTAATCATTCAGAAGGGCATCTCTGAGACATAGTCACTATGTCCTGGGCTGTAAATTGAAATGTAATTGGCACCTCAGACACAGTCCAATGTGACTGTTTTTTTTTTCTTTGCTCATTCCCCCCAAAAATTACATCTTGATCAATGTGGCGCAGGCAAAATTAAACAATGGAGCCGCAGCACATACAGCCAAAACCACAGCACCTGTGCCACAGCCAAAAGACATGATACTTCTGGGCATGGGTAACATTTTGGCAAAACAATGATGATGTTGGGTCATCCCTGGACTTCCAATCATGTCTCAATAGGCCGTAGTTTTTTTTTTTTGTATTTGTACTGGAGAACCCATTTTTAGAAATGCCGCCAATTATATATACATATATATACTACTGAAGAAAAGTTTTCTTCTTCAAGAAAAAAAGGATTATTTTTCAATAAAACTACAAATGTATCAAAATCTACCATAACAATCCCTAAAAACTAACAGTAAAATGGAAGACTCATGCCACACACTGGCCATACCAAGTACTGCAACTGTTCTTTATAAGGACTAGACAGAGCACCTTTTACTCCTTTCAATGAAGCTGTAAATGTGTAATGTATCCTAATACAGTAATTTTCAACCTTTTTTGAGCCGCGGCACACTTTTTATACTTAAAAAATCCCGGGGCACACCACCAACCAAAATGGCACTAAAACAGTACATATTATACATATAGTTAATAATATAGATTCTAAATGTATTTATACTCACTCAGTGTGAAACCTGGGCCTGTTTTCTTCTCCCCCCTGTGCTTCTCCCCCCTGTGCTTCTCTCCACCATACTTCTCCCCCTACTTCTCTCCTGTGCTTCTCTCCACCATACTTCTCCCCCCTGCTTCTCTCCTGTGCTTCTCTCCACCATACTTCTCCCCCCTGCTTCTCTCCTGTGCTTCTCTCCCCCATGCTTCTCTCTTGTGCTTCTCTCCACCAAACTTCTCTCCCCCTGCTTCTCTCCCCCATCCCCATGTTTCCTTCCCCCCCCCCTGCTTCTCTCCCCTGTTTCTCCCCCATCCCCAGGTTTCTCTCCCCCATTGTTTTCTCCTTTTTCACAGGGGCACCATAGTTTGGGGAACTTTCCCCGCGGCACACCCGACCATGTGTCGTGGCACACTAGTGTGCCACGGCACACTGGTTGAAAATCACTGTCCTAATAGATTGTACTTATTCTGAATGTACTTCATCAAAATTCTAGGAATGTTTTCATAATAATGGCCCCTACAAAGATAATCCCGTAGTTCAAATGTTTAAAATAAAGATTTAATAAAGCTATTTATATTCAGCTTGAAAGATGTTTAATATTTGAATACCCTCTAACTTTTCTATGTCACCAGCTACCATCTTTTTATAGCAAACACGTGTGTAAATATATTGGCGCATTCCGAACCCCATGCCTAATGTTCACATGTAACATTCCTTATCATTACATTTGTTACATAACAGTTATGAAACACTTTCTGGAACAAAATAAACGTACTTTACAGAAGTAAACAGACGTTACCAAAGGACAATCTTAGGGTGCTAACACACGACCGATGCGCAGCAGATCTGCAGAAGATTTGATCGTGCAGATTTGATGCTGTGTTCGGTTATTTACATCAAATCTGCTGCGTATCTGCTGCAGAAAATTCACTGCGATACGGTGTGTGTGAAGCTACCCAAAAGGTAGCTTCACACACACCGTATCGCAGTGAATTTTCTGCTGCGGATACGCAGCAGATTTGATGTAAATAAACACCTGCCGCCGCCCACACAGATCTGGCCCCCAGCCACCCCACACATACGCCGCACAGCTGCCGCCCCCGAGGCCGGTGACCTCAAAGATCTAGCCACCAGCCACCCCACACACCCACCGCACAGCTGCCGCCCCCACCGCCAGTGACCTCAAGGATCTAGCCCCCAACCACCCCACTCCATCACCAACCCTCCAGCCTTCCTGCCTCCCCCACTGCCGCACAACTCACTTTCCTGCCAGTACTGGACTGCCAGATCACTGCAGCCCCTGCGTCCTGCCGATTCGGTCCTGGATGAGGAGAGCTGCTGGGGGTGACATCCGGGACCGAATCGGCAGGACGCGGGGGCCGCAGTTATCTGGCAGTCCGGCAGGGAATTGAGTTGTGCGGCGGTGGGGGAGGCAGGGAGGCTGGAGGGTTGGTGATGGGGTGGGGCTAGGAGGTTACCGGCGGCGGGTGTGTGGGGTGGCTGGATCTTTGAGGTCATCGTGGGGGCGGCAGCTGTGCGGCGTGTGTGTGGGGTGCCTGGGGGCCAGATCTGTGTGGGCGGCGGGTGTGGGATCGGTGGTGAGGGGCTGTCTGCTGAGGGGTGGCTTGGTGCTGGGGATCTCCTATACTATGAGCAGATGATGGGAGGAGTAGTAGTGCCTATCTGTCCCACTGCAGCAAGCAGGGAGGGAGGGAGGAGGTAGTTAGATGCACCTACCTCTCTCCCTCCCTGCTCGGTGCCCTTTATTTGGGGAGCAAATGTCCTTGCTCCCCAAAATATCCAATAAACATAGTCTACCAATAAAGTGTAGTTTACAGTACATCTCCCAGAGACTTCAATAAAGTCCATAGGCTTCTACATATACTGTGCCCCCTGCTACATTCCATAAGAATTACACCCTGATTCGTGACGTCACAGTATTTAGGAGAATTTGAAGTCATCATGATCTACTAAATTAGGGGAAATAGCCCTATATGTGAATTTACCATAATTAAAGGGGTAGTGCGGCGCTCAGAAATTATTCACAGAATAACACACATTACAAAGTTATACAACTTTGTAATGTATGTTATGTCTGTGAATGACCCCCTTCCCCGTGTCCCACCACCCCCACCCGTGTACCCGGAAGTGTGGTGTGCTATACATACCTGTCACGTGCCGACACCAGTCTTCTATCTTCATTTAGCGACGTCTTCTTCGGGCGGACGGCGAACAGCTCCGACTGTTCCGAATGCCGTCCGCCCACTGCAGCGTCGCGGCTGAGCACAGTTGTGACGCGGCGGAGGGGGGACGGGCGGCAGCGACTCGGCCGTCTGTCCGAAGATGACGTTTGGCACAAGATGGCAGACAGCCCTCGACACGGATCAGGTAATATATAATGAACCACACTTCCGGGTACACGGGTGGAGGTGGGGGGACACGGGGAACGGGGCGATTCACAGACATAACATACATTACAAAGTTGTATAACTTTGTAATGTGTGTTATTCTGTGAATAATTTTTGAGCGCCGCACTACCCCTTTAACCCCTTAAGGTCAAAGCCAATTTTCGTTTTTGCGCTTTTGTTTTTTCCATTTTATGTTTAAAAGTCCATAGCGCTTGCATTTTTTCACCTAGAGACTTATATGAGCGCTTATTTTTTGTGACACCAATTTTACTTTGTAATGACAGGCATTATTTTTCCATTTAATATTCTGCGAAACCGGAAAAAAATCATTTGCGCTGTCAAATTGAAAAAAAAACAAATTTGTTTTGATTTCGGGGAGTTTTGCAGTTACGCCGTTCCCCCTATGGTAAAACTGACTTGTTATGCATGTTCCTCAAGTTGTTACGATTACAATCATATGTAACATGTATAACTTTTATATTATGTGATGGCCTGTAAAAAATTCAAACCATTGTTAACAAATATATGTTCCTTAAAATCGCTCCATTCCCAGGCTTATAAAGCTTTTATCCTTTGGTCTATGGGGCTGTGTAAGGTGTCATTTTTTGCTCCATGATGCGTTCTTTCTATTGGTACCTTGATTACGCAAATAAGACTTTTTGATCGCTTTTTATTAAATTTTTTCTGGATTTGATGCGACCAAAAATGCGCAATTTTGCACTTTGGAATTTTTTTGCGCTGACGCCGTTTACCGTGCGAGATCAGTAATGTGATTAATTAATAGTTTGGGCGATTACGTGCGCGGCGATACCAAATATGTTTATTTATTTGTTTATTTATTAATTTATATTTATAAAATGGGAAAAGGGGGGTGATTTGGACTTTTATTAGGGAAGGGGATTTTTTATTAATTAAAACACATTTTTACTTTTTTTTTTACATAAACTAGAAGCCCCCCTGGGGGACTTGTATATAGACAGCACTGATCTCTCATAGAGATCAATGCTGTGTATATACACAGCAAAGATCGATTACATCGGTCATAGATTGCTATGGCCTGCTGCAGGCCATAGCAATCTATTGCTGAGCCGGGATCAGCGTCATTCCGACGCTGAGACCCGGGCCGGCCAGAAGAACGGATCTCCCCCCCGCAATCGCATCGTGGGGGGGGAGATCCGTGCCACTAGACACCAGGGACGTGCAGTACAAAGCACTTCAATGCAGCTGTCAGGTTTGACAGCTGCATTGAAGTGCTTAATTAGCCGGCGCGGCAACGGGACCCACGCCGGCTAATAGAGGCACTGCCTGGCTGCAGATTGCACCCGGGATCGGTGCCGTTCAGAGCAGGGTCCCGGCGGCACCCCGCTCTGAACACCCCCCCGGCACCATGATGTACCAGGTATGTCATGGGACGCTAAGGGGTTAATGTACATTAGGAATTTGTCTAACTTTCCATAAGAAATACCATATTAAAAATACTTTGGGCCGGACTTCTCCTTTAAAATTTTTTATAAAGTGGCCCTATTGTGACTCTTATAACGGTTTTAATTTTTCACCTATGGGGCTGTATGGGGCGCCATGATCTCTAGTTTTTTTTAATACCATATTTGTGTAGCTCGGACGTTTTGATCACTTTTTAATACATTTTTTTTTATATATATATATAATGTAACAACAACAAAAAAAACGGTAATCCTAGCGCTTATTTCCTCCTTTTCATTTACGCCGTTCGCAATGACGATTGTTCTATTTTAATAGAATTATATGGTATATAATATGTTTATTTATTTTTATATGGTTTATTTATATAATGGCAATGGGGGTGATTTTTATACACATTTTAAGTCCCCCTGGGGGACTTTTACAGGCAATCAATAAATTGCATACACTGTACAATGCTATGCCATAGGCATAGCATTGATCAGTGTAATAGGCGCTCTGCTGATTGAGCCTGCCTGTGGCAGACTCAAGCAACAGATCGCCGATCCGACCGCATGGAGGAAGGTGAGAGACCTCCGGGGGTCCATTAAAACAATCGGAACAATCGGATCAGTAAGTGACGGGGGATCACTGCGTTTAAGGGGTTAATGGCAGGCTGCAGCGTAATCGCTGCAACCTGTCATTAACGGTGAGGGCAGGGCTGCTCACTGCAGCCTGCCCCCACCTGCTATGAAGCACAAACACCGAGGACGTACAGTTACGCCCTGGGTCGTCTGGTGACAGACTTCCAGGGCGTAACTGTACGTCCTGGGTCGTCTAGGGGTTAATATTTGGTTTCAGAAATTGGTCTAACAAAGTAATAAAAACATAATTACAATGCTGCTTCACATGTTTGTAGAGCACAGGCAATGTAACAATGAAAGGTTCTTTTGGGTAATAACTATACCACATTTTTATATAAAAACCCCAAACTTTATTCAAGCTGTGAGTAGTGTTAAGGAGGCAAAGCCTAGGGTTCCTTGGGCCCTAGCAAGGCTACACCTCCCTGTGCTGTACTCCCTTTACATAATTAGTGACGTGCACTACAGCTTGGTGAGGTGTAGTGGTGCCAGGGCTCGGGGACACTACGCCCTGTCATGAGATACTTTGTTTTTTATTAAACAAAAAACCGAGAGATAAGTCTGAGTGTGATACTGCAGCTCAGCCCCATTCACTTCAAAAGGGTTGAGCTGCAGTAATACAAGATGCAGGCCAGGTGTAATACCATTTCTGGAAGAAAGCAGCCATGTTTTTTCTAAAGCTTGACAGACCCTTCTTTTCTGAAAGGACTGTTAACTGAGAACATTTTAGGAATCACTTAGGGTTAGTATAGAGGTTTTACTTCTGCCATAAGTTAAGCTATAAGTTAAGAGCAAGCATCCCCCAACTTGTATTGGTAATTATCATACAAATTACACAGGTAAAATTAAATTTCCCATCTACAAACTACAATGTTCCCCTTCATTACATCAATACATCAACTTATTTGTGTTAGTAATATTATTACTGTTAAAATCTTTTGTATTACTATCTAAACAAAACATACTTTAATCATCATTCTGATATAGAGTGAACGGAATGTGACACTTTTGTTATTTGTATCAGGGGAAGTAATTGGTCTGTGTTTTAGCTGGAAAGGCTGGAACATTCAGGTGATTGTTAGAAAATCGTTATAAAGCTGTTGCTTTGATGGTGAGCCACTAAAACTAGTTCAACCTAAAATTCCCACTACTAAACATTTAACAAAAGGACTTCAATAGTTTTCATAACAACAGGGACAAAGTCTAAGCTCTATTGAGATTTTCCATCATCCGTAGAAATACAATATTCACCCACCTGACATTTGAAGGCATGGAACATATAGAGGAAGAAAACAGAGAGGTGTGGGAATGATGCTATGTCTTCGCTTTTTGTTGTACTATTGCCAGCACCATAGTAGTAGCTTGATCTTTCTCATATCAATGTTAAAATATTGTTTGAAGCACTGTGTAAAGTGTTAGAATAGAATTAGTCAAGAATGTCAGTTTACTTGTATTACTTGTATTAAAAAATCTTAAGTCTTCCCATACTTATCAGCTACTAAATGTCCTGCTGGAAATGCTGTTTTATTTTCAGTCTGACACAGTGCTCTCTGCTGACATCTCTGGCCGAGACAGGAACTGTTCAGAGTTTTTCTATGGGGATTCATATAAAACCAAGACAGAGTTAAATGCAGCCCATCCCTGGTGTCTAGTGGCGGGATGCCCCCCCTCCCACCCCCCCACCCACACCGCGATGTGATCGCGGAGCGGGAATCCCTTCATCTCACGAGCCGGGCCTCAGCATTGCAATGTCGCTGATCCCGGCTCGGTATCAGGGTATCAGTCCCCCAGGAGGACTTCTAATTACTGTGCAAAAGTGTTTTCATTAATAAAAAGCCCCCTCCCCTAATAAAGGTTTAAATCGCCCCCTTTTCCCATTTTATAATTAAAAATAAATAAACAAACATGTTTGGTATCGCCAAGTGCGTAATCGTATGAACTATTAATTTATCACATTCCTGATCTCGCACGGTAAACGGTGTAAGCGCAAAGACCCGCCAAAGTGCAAAAATGGTGCATTTTTGGTTGCATCAAATCCAGAAAAATTGTAATAAAAAGTGATCAAAAAGTCGCATATACGCAATAAAGGTATTGATAGAAAGAACACATCATGGCGCAAATAATGACACCTCAATCAGCCCCATAGACCAAAAGATAAAAGCGTTATAAGCAGGCCTGTATTTAGAGTTCATGCTGCCCTAGGCACTTTGCACGCAGAGGCGCCCCCCCCCCCCCCCCCCACGTTACTGTACATGCATGGTGTATACCCTGGCACTTGGGTGCCGCTCTGCTTGATGCCCGCTATTCTCATCAAACAGACGTGATGGAGGAAGGAAGGAGGCCGGGGACGTCTTAGTTTGGGGACTGGTTCTGTCCAGTGTTGGACTGGGGTACCTGGAGCCCACCAATATACAACCAGTGAGACACGACATGCTGACCCGCTTCTTTCCTGAATTCATCTTTATCTGTGACAAATCTCAGAACACCCTCCATTTATACAGCTCTCAGGGTATGCTGGGAGTTGTAGTCTCTGAGAGGACAACCCTGTAATAAATCACTGTGTGCAGAGTCTCCTGGTGGCTGCAATCTGTGGGTGACAACCATCAGCCCTGAAGGTCCAGTAATACATCTGTCTACAGCGGCAGCTATCAGAGGATTGTACTACTTTACTACAACTCCCAGCATATCCTGAGGGCTGCACTGTCAGTAAATGCTGGGAGTTGTAGTGCCTGCAGCTGTTGTAGTTGGGTCCTATACACTGAATGCTTTGTGGCATATAAGAATACATAGATCTGTGGGGGCTCAGTGCAGGGAAGTGACCCCAGAACAGCACTAATAGGGGATAGAACAAAAACATCTCCCCCTATATCTTATTAGTGATGTTCTGGGGTCACTTCCCTGCACTGAGCCCCCACAGATCTATGTATACTTATATGTCACAAAGCATCCAGTGTATGATGCACCTAGGACCCAACTACAGCAGCTGCAGGCACTACAACTCCCAACATATCCTGAGGGCTGCAGACTGTTCTGGGAGTTGTAGTGCCTGCAGCTGTTGTAGTTGGGTCCTGGAGGCGTTGAGGGAGATCAGAATACATAGATCTGTGGGGGACGTGCAGGGACGTGACCCCAGAACATCACTAATAGGGATAGGGGGAGATGTTTTTGTTCTATCCCCTATTAGTGCTGTTCTGGGGTCACTTCCACACACTGAGCACCCACAGATCTCTGTGTTCTGATCTCCCACAAAGCCTTCAGTGTATAATGCACCTAGGACCCAACTACAACAGCTGCAGGCACTACAACTCCCAGCATTTACTGACAGTCTACAGCCCTCAGGATATGCTGGGAGTTGTAGTGCCTGCAGCTCTTGTAGTTGGGTTCTAGTTTAAACGTTTGGGCTAGTGTACTGTAGTGACCCCGGGGCTGTGTCAGTACACTACCGCAAACAATACACTGACCCATTGAGACCCCAATGGTACACAGGCTCTGCACAGTATAGAAGTAATTACAGTGCAGTTACTAATGACTCACAGGTGACATCTTCTTGAGTTGCCGTCGCTAACTTTTTGCTTTCTTCTCCATCTGGCGCAGCATCATGAAGACTTCTCCGACCACAACTCGTCTGCAGTGTGAGCAGCTGGGGGTGACTGGGGAAGCAGCTGGGGGTTAGAGGGGGCAGGAGGAGCAGCTGCGGGTGATTGGGGAAGGGAGGCAGCTGGGGGTGACAGGGGGGAAAAGCTGGGGTGACTGGGGAAGGGAGGCAGCTGGGGGTGACTGGGGAAGGGAGGCAGCTGGGGGGTGACTGGGGAAGGGAGGCAGCTGGGGGTGACTGGGGAAGGGAGGCAGCTGGGGGGGACTAAGGAAGGGAGGCAGCTGGGGGGGACTGGGGAAGGGAGGCAGCTAGGGGTGACTGGGGAAAGGAGGCAGCTGGGGGTGACTGGGGAAGGGAGGCAGCTGGGGGGTGACTGGGGAAGGGAGGCAGCTGGGGGTGACTGGGGAAGGGAGGCAGCTGGGGGGGACTAAGGAAGGGAGGCAGCTGGGGGGGACTGGGGAAGGGAGGCAGCTAGGGGTGACTGGGGAAGGGAGGCAGCTGGGGGTGACTGGGGAAGGGAGGCAGCTGGGGGGGACTAAGGAAGGGAGGCAGCTGGGGGTGACTGGGGAAGGGAGGCAGCTGGGGGTGACTGGGGAAGGGAGGCAGCTGGGGGTGACAGGGAGAGCAGCTGGGGGAAAGAGAGAGCAGCTGGGGGCAGGGGAGCAGCAGGGAGGGGCAGCTAGGGTGGCAGGAGAGAAGCTGGGGTTCAGGGGGGGGCTGGGGCTCAGGGGGAGCGGTAGGGGGGCAGGGGAGAAGCTGGGATTCAGGGGGAGAGGCTGGGGGTCAGAGGGAGAAGCTGGGGGTTAGGGGGAGGGGCTGGGAGGCAGGGGAGCAGCTGAGAATGCAGGGGGGAGAGGCTGGGGACCAGGGGAGAGGCTGGGGGGCAGGGGAGAGGCTGGGGTCAGGGGAGACGCTTGGGGGCAGGAGTTAGGCTGAGGGTTCGGGGGAGAGGCTGGGGGGCAGGGGAGAGACTTGGGGTTAGGGGGAGAGTCTGGGGGGTAGGGGAGAGGCTGAGAATGCAGGGGGGAGAGGCTGTGGGGCAGGGGGAGAGGCTGGGGGGCAGGGGGAGAGGCTGGGGGCAGGGGGAGAGGCTGGGGGTAGGGGAGAGGCTGAGGGTTAGGTGGAGAGGCTGGGGGGGCAGGGGAGAGGCTGAGGGTTAGGTGGAGAGGCTGGGGGGGCAGGGGAGAGGCTGAGGGTTAGGTGGAGAGGCTGGGGGGCAGGGGAGAGGATGAGGGTTAGGTGGAGAGGCTGAGGGGCAGAGGAGAGGCTGGGGGGCCCGGCCCCGCACCCCGGCGCTGCATGGGGGGGAGGGAACCAGCCTGCCCGCCCATCCTGCTCCTGCTCCCAGCCGCTCCGTCACCCCCCCCCCCCCCCGGACTAGGCACCCGTGGGGGGGGGGGGGGGGGTTTTAATAATAAAAAAAGTGTTCCCTGCGGGTGCCGCCCACCGGACCACGGGTGCCTAGTGGCAAATACGGCCCTGGTTATAAGCATGGTCATAGAGCGATTTTAAGGAACTTTTTTTTTCTGTAGAAGGTTTGAAGGTTTTATTTTTTTTAAAAGCCATCAAATAATATAAAAGTTATGCAAGTTGAATATCCTTTTAATCATACCGACTTGAGGAGCATATATAACATGTCAGTTTTTCCATAGGACAAACGGCGTAAAAACGAAAAAAAAACAAAAAAAAACAAAGAAATGAATTGCTTTTTTTTTTTCAATTTCACTGCGCATATAATTTCTTTTCTGGTTCTGCAGCATATTTTATGCAAAAATTAAGTCGGCCATTGCAAAGTACAATTAGTGATGCAAAAAATAAGGGCTCATGTGGGTTTCTAGGTGAAAAAATGCAAGTGCTATGGCCTTTTATACACAAGGAGGAAAAAACAAAAACGCAAAAACGAAAATTGGCTCCGTCCTTAAGAGGTTAATGGGGCCTCAGCTGCAGTAACCTGCCACAGCCATTAAACTATAAACAGAGCTGTGGGCTTACATCCACTGAGTACATACACCTAAAGGCCCTATTCCATGGAACGATTATCGGCTGTATTCGGCTGATATCAGCCGTTACGGCTGATAATTGTCCCATGGAATAGAAGGCAACGATCAGCCCACATCGTTCATGACGGCTGATCGTTGCTGTCATTTGTCTTTCAACAGGTTGCTGTCGTTGATGTCGTTTGTCTTTCAACATAGTGGGGGCAGTGAGCGGGGAACGAGGAGCAAACGAGTGCTGACAGCGCTTGCTTGCTCCTCACAGTTGGCCCGTGGAATAGGGCCTTAAGGTACAACTACAGATAATCCTGAGGATAGGCCATAAAAAGGCAATAACAGTAAACCAATAAGGTGCAGCTCACCTATATAGTAAAGAAGTCCGGAGATATAAAAAAATTTCCAGCTCGCAGGGCCATGGGGAAAATAATAAACAATCATTTCTTACCTCTCCCTGTGCCTATGAAGCCCCACATGACAGGCCCCTGAGTTCCAATGACGTCACAACTTAGGGGAAAATGCCTGACCCAGCTGATGGATTACCCACTCAGCCAATCAGTGACTGCAGTGGTGCCCCACCCCAGTCACTGACTGGTCGAGCATGCAGTCCATCAACCGGGTCGTGATGTTGGCTGTGAAGGAGATCATGAAGCCCGGCAGAGCAGCAATCCAGCGCTGCAAAAGCACAGGCAGAGGTGAGTAATGATTTTTTACTATGTTACCCCCTGCCACCCTGCAGACCCCAGCGCTGAGAATTACAGACAATATGCACTACCCAATGCATCAAAAGTATTGGATCACAAAAAAACAAAGATAGTCTGTCCTCTAGGTATTTTAAGCTTATTTAAAATCAGATCTGTCTTTCCCATTGGGCAGGGTAGGTCGCTTCCCGGGGGCCCACGACTCATAGGGGGGGGGGCCTCTGGCCAGTCAGGGCCCCATCATTACCTTGTTACATACAGCTGTAGCTGGACCAATCGGTCACACAGACCCAGCAATACAGCTATTACACATTACCCAGGCCGGCAGACATGTCTGTAGATGGAGCTGCAGCAGGAAAACAGCCTTCCCCTTCCCTTATCTGTGTGTGCTCTGAGCCCGGCCATAGACTTGACCTGCTGTGATTGCTGGTAGGGAGTCTACACATTGCACATAAATTATCTGCTGGTTTTATTTTTATTTTTTAACTGGAGCATTATACCTCCCATGTACTATTATGCCTCCCTGTGTACTACTGTGTCTCCAATGTATTACTATGCCTCCCTACTGTGTACTATTGTGCCTCCTATGTACTACTGTGCCTTCCATGTACTGCTGTGCCTGCAGCCTCCCCTGTACTGCTGTGTTTCCAGCCTCCCTTGTACTCATGTATTACTTGGACTCTATTATTTTACTGCGCCTTTATTGTTCTACTGTGCCTTTCACATAGTGTTCCTCCCATTTACTACAGTACATCCCATGTACTGTGTACAGTGCCTCTCATGTACCGTGCATCTCATGTACCATACCAGGCTTGGGGGGGGGGGGGGGGTTGAACTTTTGCACAGGGGCCATGTGCCTCTAGCTACACTCCTGCCTCTCTCTGCAGTGATCACCTGTAGCTAGGGCCTCCGCCTGTCACTGGTCTCAAGGAAACGCCACTACTTCCCTTAGGAGTAAGCACAGGGTGGAGTCATTGTGACAATTACAGACAACATTCCGCCATTGGTTCAGCCTGATGATGCGTTTTGCTGACACCTAGTGGTGACGTACAAAGGGAGGGCAGCTCTGCCCTGGGGCCCATAATGCTGCTAGGATGGTCCTGCTTAAAATCATACAAATACACACAAAGACAGGCCTTTTGTAATATGGCAAAAAAAAAACAAACGGAAAAATATAATAAAAAAAGTCAATCAGCTGTAAAAGGAGGCAAATTTCATTTAATAAAAATAAAAAATAAAATAAAAGTCCATGTCAAATTTATATCAAGTTAGAAAAGTCGCATGCATTTCATAAGGTTCCTAAAACAGCTGCCGATGATATGAATTGCTCAGCCAAAAGATGTGTGATAATGATGATGAGAGTTATGCTGTTCACCACAGTATATATTGCTCAAAGGAGTATAGTGATGATGATGATGAGCGTTATACTTTTCACCACAAAATATATATTGCTTAAGGTTAAGCCAAAGCATGCATGATAATAAAGATGAAAATTATACTATTCACTATAAGTATTGCTTTAAAGTTATTTGCGAGTGTTGAGAGCATATAAATTCAGGGTGTCTATAATGAATATACTGTACTGGTAATGGGATGCGCTATGTCAAATAGTCAAAATTTTTCCCCCGCCTGCCTTTTTAATTTCATTGGACTTCTCTACAAAGTTATTTGCCAGTTTTCAAAAGCAGTTTTTGATTTTTTTATAGTAGTTATGCCTTCTTTTTAACTTATTGTGCATTTTTGTGTAAATAAACTTTTGGGACTTCAGAAATATTGTTTCACAAAGTTACACAGTTAGCTAGATGTATGAAATATACCTTGTCATTGCTACAGTGTACGCACTAGAGCTTGATGTAAGAAAATAAGCGTGTGCTACTATCCCTCTTACAAATCAGGGAGGATATATGCCATATTACTGTCTCATTGGGGGATGTCTTTTTTTTCGCAGTGCTATGTTGTTTATGCAACTCCCATGAATAGTGCAAGCACAAAAAAAAACAAAAAACTTTGTAATATATCTTATTAGACAAAAATGCTTATAGCAGGATAAAAAAAACTACAATATCTATGTAATGACCAATTTAATTTGTGTTCAAAAACTGGTTGGCAGGTAGATAGGTGTGGTGTGTATGAGCTCCTCCCATTTTGTTTGCATAAGTCATTTACCTTCACAGTCCGTGCACAGAGGATGTGTTTACCTTCATCCTCAGCACCCTGTGCACTATAGGGATATATACTAGATGGATGCTTCTAACCATCCTTTAAGTATATGTGAACATACCCTTACAGAGTATCTGTTATCTCCATACAAGATATAGAGCTGCAGATTCCAGGCAGGCAGGTGTTGGGGAAATATAAGTGACAGGACCTTTAGTGCGACTAAAAACAGTCTGTAAAATTATCATCCATGACATTACCAAGAGAAGTGTCATAGAGCCAGTTCCAAGCCACAGCATCACTCCCCCTCTCCCCCTGCCCCAACCTGCTCTGACTGACATTCACACAATCAGATCAACAAGTAAGCTAAGAACCCTATGGTGAAAGTATTCTGTAGTAAATAGTGTTCTCATTAACCAGGGACATTTACTGCTTTTAAAAAAGTGGCTTTGCAATTAGAGTTCTCAAGAGTCACTGAGTGTGAATAAAGTTTTAAAACATATCCTATTATTATTATCAAGCTTGTGCGTGCCTATAGTTGCAGTCAATATTCATCTCTTGTTTTGTTTAGCAGTTGTCAGGCTTGCATTAAAATGTACGTCAGCTACTGACACTTTCATGTTATTGTGGTCGCCTAGGCAATCAAGCAGAGGACTCATATTTCCATAAGCCTTGTTTGGTGAAATGGTAATGTACATAAAACAGATGTATATTTGTATTGGAGTTTAGATAAAGAAGCGTTTGCGTGTCATAAGAAAGAATACATTTTAACACAAGACATTGTTCCATAAACGACTACACCACCAGGTCACAGTACAGAAACACTATCAAAAAAGAAGTATTCCAATGAAACATTTCGGCATAGGATATTGTACGTAACATGGGCAGGCAAGGCCATTAACCTAATTGCAGGAGCTCTGAAGTGAGAACAACCTGTAGTGTAATAAATCTTTCTTAGCCTGAGACTGCAGCTACAGACACAGATATGGTTGTTGACATAAACTGCATCCAGGATGAGGTATTACTGCAATTACCACAGAAGATGTATTACACTGATATGCACATGTTTATATGCAATGATATACTTGTTTATTTTAAAAAAAAATCTATCTCAAAGGGAGAGAGGTGAAGGATAATTATGCCCATCCTACACCATACCCTAAAGAAATAGATACCAATGGCCTTGGATAGATTATAATGACTATATATATGATACCTTGCAAAGCTTGTGTACAATATTTTACATGTAGTATACAGTTTAATGACTTATGATATACTTTAGAAGAGGCCAATAAAAGCTACAGCTCATTCCGCAAAAATAAAGCCATCATTTTATGGTAAAATAAATATTAAAGGGGTATTCCCCCCAAAATTATTTTTGCATCAATACGTTGCCCACCCGTAGCTTTCCATCTTTCCAATATAAACTTCTAACTGATTCTGCACAGTTTTGCTGTTATCTAGCTGCAATCACCCCCACGGATTGCATAGAATCATTAGCTCTCAGTCCAACCCGATACGCTCCCTGCTCCTGTCCCGCACCCTCCGGGGTGGCATCACGTGTTCTCAGTCTCTTTAATGGGCCAGGTTAGTGCTTCTATCTCAGCCAAACCGAAGTGATGGAGGACACTGACAGGGGATGGCTTCTGTAAGAGAGTGAGACAGGGATCAGTGCAGCTGTCACTGTCTCCCTTTCTAACAGCAGCCACCCCTGTCACCCGCACCGTGTGGCCCCAGCCCCAGAGCTCACCCCCTGACTATGCCCCCTCACTTGTGTCGGCGCTTACCGGCGGCACCTTCCCCCCCCCCGGTCACCAGCGGCTCACTCACGCCGCTCACCCGCGGCAACCGGGGCTCATTTGCGGAACCTCCCATCACTGGTGGCGGCGCTTACCGGCAACCACCCACACGCTGGTATCATTTGCGGCACCGGCGCACTCCCCCACCCCCCCCGTTATGGTTGTGCACAGACCCGGTCACTCACGGCACCCGTCATCAGCGGCTCACTCCCGCGGGTCATTCGCGGCAGGGTATACAGGCCTACCCGGCCCGTGGTAGGCACCCCCAGCACCCCCCCCCCACCTCTGACGCATCACAAAATCAACTCTACTATATCACACAATGAACTCTGTTGCATCACACAATCAACTCTGCTGCATCACACAATCAACTCTACTATATCACACAATCAACTCTGGTGCATCACACAATCAACTCTACTATATCGCACAATCAACTCTGCTGCATAACACAATCAACTACTATATCACACAATCATCTCTACTATATCACACAATCAACTCTACTATATCACACAATCATCTCTACTATATCACACAATCATCTCTACTATATCACACAATCAACTCTACTATATCACACAATCAACTCTACTATATCACACAATCAACTCTGCTGCATTATACAATCAACTCTTCTGCATCACACAATCAACTCTACTATATCACACAATCATCTCTACTATATTATACAATCATCTCTACTATATCACACAATCAACTCTGCTGCATCACACAATCAACTCTACTATATCACACAATCAACTCTGCTGTATCACACAATCAACTCTGCTGCATCACACAATCAACTCTACTATATCACACAATCAACTCTACTATATCACACAGTCAACTCTACTGTTTTGGTCACTCAACTCTGCTCTATCACTTATTCAACTCTGCTATACAACTCACTCAACTCTATATCACTCGCTCAACTGCTATATCTTGTGAATATCAGCTCTGCTACATCATGTACCAATCAGACATAAGCATTGCATGATGGGAGATGTAGTTTTCTTGCCGGCGCTATGTTGGATATAGATTGGCTTTTTAAAAAACTTGTAACTATGGAACGGAAGCAGCTAGAAAGATGGGAGACGGCTCAAAATACTCAGGGGGACTTGGTAAGACTGGGTAGGTTTGGGAGCATTTTATTTTTTTAGCTACTGGGGGGAAAACCCCTTTAATTTTTTCACTGACACATATGAGGTCTTATATTTTGCAACCAATTATACTTTTTAATGTCACGCTTATTTTTTTCCATATACAGTGGTGCCTTGGATTACGAGCATAATTCGTTCCAGGACAATTTTGAAAAACTGTGAGCTCTTGAACCAAAACACTCTTAAACCAAGTTACTTTTAAACCAAGGTACCACTGTATAATCTCCTGACACCCCCTACCACCACCACCACCACCAAAATATATTTGTGCGGCAAAATTGAACAAAAGAAAATCAATTTTTCATATAGGGTATCTTATCATGAGATTATTTATATATATTTATATATATATAGCAATTGTGGAGTACAGGCAGCTTAGCCAAAGCCCCAGGTTGCCTGTAGAATGGATCGCTTCCCCATGATCTTGCAGAGGGGAGCTGACCTGTAGTACTGCCCCGCCAATTATGCACGGCTGGGCCATTTAAATGCCATCTCATTCTTTGCACCTTGATCTGCATGACACAAAAAGTAAAATAAAATCTTTTTTTATTTCCGGCTTGCCTCCTATCACAATTGAAGGGGGAAATGTGTCTTCCTTACATATTACTCCATTAATAATGGGGTTTTCCATCCTTTAAAAAAAAAAAAAATTACATAGGGGCAGGGAGCGGGGAGAAATAAAAAAAAAAATAAAAATCTGTGCATCCCCTTGCTGCCACTCCAGCGCTGTTACTCTAGTTTCCCTTTTCTGTAAGTATTGTGATAATGTCCCTGTACTTTAATTACATGATGCTGCAGCCAAGTGACCCTGCCCTTAAGAAATTTCTTAAAGGGGACTGAAGATGCTGTGTAAAAGATTATGTAAACCTGTTTTTTATTTTTATTTTTTTAAAGGGGTTGTCCGGCGATAAAAAATTATTCACAGAATAACACACATTACAAAGTTATACAACTTTGTAATGTATGTTATGTCTGTGAATGGCCCCCTTCCCCGTGTCCCACCACCCCCACCCGTGTACCCGGAAGTGTGGTGCGCTATACATTACCTGTCACGTGCCGACCACGGTCTCCGATCCTCAGCAGTGACGTCTTCTTCGGGAGGCCAGCGGATCTTCCCGAGTGCCGGCCGCCCTCTGCAGCGTCATCCGAAGCTCAGCCGCGATTGGCTGAGCATAACTGTGCTCAGCCAATCGCGGCTGAGCAGCTGATGACGTGGCCGCGTCATCAGCCGCTCAGCCGCGATTGGCTGAGCACAGTTATGCTCAGCCAATCGCGGCTGAGCTTCGGATGACGCTGCAGAGGGTTGCCGGCACTCGGGAAGATCCGCCGGCCTCCAGAAGAAGACGTCACTGCTGACGATCGGAGACCGTGGACGACACGATATGCGGTGAGTATAATGCACCACACTTCCGGGTCTAGCGTGGGTGGGGGGAAACACAGGGAAGGGGGCCATTCACAGACATAACATACATTACAAAGTTGTATAACTTTGTAATGTGTGTTATTCTGTGAATAATTTTTTATCGCCGGACAACCCCTTTAAGGTCTCTCCTTTTTCTCATTTTGTTTCTTCGTGCGAACACAGGGATTGCATGTATATCAGATACACAGTATGATTATTTGCCTGATATACACCACAGCACCCCATCATCACTAGTTATGGCAACCTGTTCAAAAGTCAATTTTCCAGCACTACAGGTTAATAATAATAAAACTATACCACACTTTAGCCTACAATGGTCAAGGTTATTGTTATTGTGAAGAGCCAATACTTTGAGAAACTTAATACTGTCATGACACTACAAGAGACTATTTGTATAATGCACGACATGTGCAGCTACATGGCCTTTACTTTTCCGATGTAAAGAGTTACAAAACATAAGAACAATATGATCCTTCCCCTGGCTTTGCATGGACTTTGAATACATATAAAACTTTTCATTTCAATGAGTTTTAGTATTTGTAGCACCGTCTATCCAAATTGTGGAGCCTGTTTATGGCATGGGTCAAATTACTGTATGAATATTTCAGAACCAGGGAACCAGTTGTCCTCTGTCTACTCTATTCGCAATAGCAACTGAACCCCTTGTCCTGGACATCCAATCATCATCTATTACAGGCAACACAGTGTTTTACTGAAAAAGTTTCACTTTATGCAGATGATATCCTTGTTATTTAACAGATGTGGGACCTTAATTTGTTGGCTGTATTTGGCTTCATATAATGTTAAAGTGGAACTCCAGGTACAGGTAAAAAAATAAATAAACCTGCTGCAGAAGCATGCAGCATTGCTTACCTGCCTAACCCAGTTTTGAAACTACCAAAAATCCATTTATTGGGGGATGGGAGTTGTTCTGTATTGTGTTTCTGTACTTCCTAGTTGAACTTGATGGACATGTGTCTTTTTTCAACCATATTAACTATGTAACTGTACACAGTACTACAGGTTCCAGAATGCAATGCTTTCCCTCAGCTGTTCATCACAGTCCTCCACTCTGCCCATTCCCCACCCAAAGCTGTTGCAGAACATCTAGGCTGGGTTCACACGTTGCAGTTTCATTGTGTTACTGAATTTATTGCAGTACTTTATCAATTCATTGTGGTCCCACCCACACAGCACACAGTTACTACCTGTAACACCACATAGCATGCTGTATTCTCTCCTCGCAACACCGGGATTTATTGGAATAAAGTAAAGAACTTTTTTCAATTTCATCTTTTTTCTTCTTCTCATCTCCATGCACATATTATGATCAAGCATCTTTTATCCTTAAAGAGACTCTGTACTCACAATCTGCACCCCCCCCCAACCGCTTGTACCTTCGGATAGCTGCTTTTAATCCAAGATCTGTCCTGGGGTCCGATCGGCAGGTGATGCAGTTATTGTCATTTTAAACTGGCAGCCCTGAGTCAAACTGGCATGGCCTAGAATGTCTATGCATTAGGCTGGCACAACCTCTCTGTCCCTCCTCCCCGCCCTCCTCATCATTAGGAATGCTCCAGGCAGATTTACTACTATTCATCACCTGTGTCAGCACGGCACATGGGCTGGATCGTTAAGGCACCTGTGTAATGTTCAGACAGGAGAAAATGTTCTAGTGGCATTCCTAATGATGAAGAGGGTGGGGAGGAGAGACGGAGGGATGTCGCAATGCAAAGGCATTGATACTCTAGGCCACGCCAGTTTGACTCAGGGCTGCAAGTTTAAAAGTTGTTTTTCAGGACAATAACTGCATCACCTGTCAAATGGACCCTAGGACAGATCTTGGATAAAAAGCAGCTATCCAAAGGTACAAGCGGTTTGAGAGGGACAGATTGTGGGTACAGAGCCACTTTAAAGTTGAGCCCCACAATCAGGACTTTATCTGATATTATGTTACATAGGAGGTCATGCCTCCTTTTTGTTCAGGTAGGATTGGCAGTGCCAGCTCTGATGCCGTTTAGCATCATTTAATTGTGTTACAGCATCATTTTTGTGAATACGCTGCAGTACTGCAATGACACTCTAACATGTGTGAACAAAGCCCGGATTTCACTGCAGACTTTTACACAATCAGTGAAGTTGCAGCAGCTGCTTCTGTTACTCCTTGCCTGCTCAGGCTAGAGAGGCTGGTTAGAGATGATGAATCACTCAGAAGATTGGGGGATCTAGACAAGCCTCCTTTGACATCACACCCTGTCTGCATCATCAGCAAACACAGAGGCATGGAATCTCTGTCTCCTTAGGTGGGAGAGCAGAGGGAGCAGGAGACAATGTGAATTGGCATAGAGGCCAGTTTTCTTTACTTCCTGGATGTCAATCGACTACCAGTGTGGCAGAACCGTACAGATATGGTAATACATTGTATAGACATATCTATATAACTTTTAATAGAAAAAAGTTTTCCCTATCTGGAGTTCCCCTTTAAAGGTAAACTAGATTAAATCCACTGTTGCCCCTTTCTTCAGGTTAATAATAAAGAGAAATACGAACACCTGGGACAATCCCAGGAAGCATAGTACACATCTTAGATTTTAACTGGACTTACTACAGGCTCCCAAGCATTGCAATCGTATAGTGGGACTAAATATGTGGACTGGGGCAAGGAGGCAGAAGGATTTTATGACAAATATAATGACTTAGTCTTTCAAACTGGCTTTACATATACAGTAGTAGCCTCTGGTTTATCTAAAACCCTTACACAAAGTTTTATAGTGTCCTGGGCCATTTTTAAATGGGTACGAGACATTCCTGATCTAACCTCAGCAGACTGTAGGTAGGTACAAAAGTCTTACTTTATGACAGTGGTGAGGGCTCATGATTTTCTCATACAATCTAGATTTCTGAACAGAATATACCTCACTCAATATTTCTGTACATTGTCTCTAACTCATCTAGAATTATTATAACAATTATAGTCTGATCTGTTTTTCTGTTTAAATAAAAACTTTAATAAACATAAGATCAATATCACAATCCTGTATTGAAGCATGGGCAATATACTAAGATTAGTATTAACTGGATACAGAAATATTTAATTACTTACTACTATGATAAGCTTGCATGCAAAGTCAAGGCCAATAGGTGTTATCATTGCAAACAATTCTGTAAGCTTACTAAAATGTATAGATATGTGTGTGAGCTAGGTGTGTTATTAAAAATTATTAAAAGTATCATTAAAAATAAAACAAAAAAAAGTTTCACTATCAAAATGGTTTTATAGAAATCCCCTACCGAAAAAAACACCAGGTCTATACAGATGTAAGGTAGAGGGGCTGTCCCAATGACATAAAAAAAAAAAAGTTTATTAAACAAGCACAGTCGTTGGATTGCCCATGTTTGACGTGGACAATTCCCACTAGAGTGAGTTAAGTGAGATTCACACGTTTTACATGTGTCATTGTACCCATAGGTTTCCACAGTTCCCAACAGGTCCATATTCTAGAATAATTATAAAAAAATGAGCAGTAACATAAACAATAATTTATTTGCCAAAGTTCTTATACATTTTTCATGTTTTAAACTAGTTTGGTCGAAGTCTAATGTGTGTCCTATTGCACGCATACTGTATATGCATTTAAAAGGGATGAAATAATATAGCTAACACTCTTCTAGTGTATCAGATAAGGGTCCATTTACACAGAAAGATTATCTGACAGATTATCTGCCAAAGATTTGAAGCCAAAGCTAGGAATGGATTTGAAAAGAGGCAAAATCTCAGTCTCTTCTTTATGACCTGATCTCTGTTTATAGCCTGTTTCTGGCTTTGGCTTCAAATCTTTGGCAGATAATCTGTCAAATGATCTTTCTGCATAAATGGACCCTAAATCTTTACAACTTATCTCTGTTTAACACATTGATTTATATTTTGTTAGGGGATATTAAGTCCTTATTTGTTCAGATGGTTTTAAATACATATTGTGCTAAATTACATTTTCTGCCATACTACTGGCACAATAGAAGCCCAACAATATGTTATAGTATGCTTTACTCGGTATACAAACACACATAAACCATGCCTGAGGCTACTTTCACATGGCAGTATTAAGGTCAGGAAAGTATTTAGCATCAGCATACAAGCCAAAACTCCAAAACACAGAAGTGGTGCAAATCTTTCAATTTTTTTTCTATGTTTTTGTTCATATTTTTACTCCAACTTTCCGGAGTTACAAATACTGATGAAAGGTACTTGATTCAGAAGCGTCGAGTGTTTTCATTCCTAAACCAACCCATCTTTCACAGAGTTTACAGTAAACTTGGACCAGCACCTGTGCAGAGTGGGACTGAAGCCTCTGTTCACTAATGGAAGTTTTTTTTCTATGCATGCACTATCCCAACCATCTCAGTGCTATGTTTACACAACATCCAAACAACATTCGTTTTTGCAAAACAACGCCCATTATTAATGTTTATAGTCATTAATAATGTAGCATATAATGACAGTCCATTAAACAATAGCCGTCCTTACTGTTTGTTAACAGAACTAGGCTATGTTCCCACAGTGTCTTTTTTCAGCAAAATAACGTCTGTTGTTTGATAATGACAGCCGTAAATAATGATCATGAAAATTATTTACGGCCATCATTGTAAAATAACGGTGGTTATTTTGCATAAAAAGACATTGTGGGAACATAGCCTTAAGCGATATACTTTATAGCAAGCCCCATGACAAGTAAACTGCGCAAAGGTCATTTTACGGGGAAGGCTGAGCCTACTTTGTGTTTTTCTATCCACTTGTAATTTTGTACAGATCAACTTTAACCCCCTTCAGGACTGAGCTAATTTTCGATTTTACATTTTCGTTTTTTCCTCCTTGTGTTTAAAAGGCCATAGCGCTTGCATTTTTTCACCTACAGACCCGCATGAGCCCTTATTTTTTGTGCCACTAATTGAACTTTACAATGGCAGACTTAATGAAAAGTAAAAAAAAAAAAAGGAATTTCGGGTTTCTTGTTTGCGCCATTTGTTCTATAGTAAAAATGACATGTTATATATGTTCCTCAAGTCAGTACGATTATAATGAGATGTAATTTATTATAACTTTTATTTCATCTGACTGCTTTTAAAAAATTAAAAACATTTTAAAAAAATCCTTATAACGCTTCTATCCTTTGGTCTATGGGGCTGTGTGAGGTGTCATTTTTTGCACCATGATCTGTTCTTTCTATTGGTACCTTAATTGCGTATATGCAAATTTTTCATCACTTATTACAATTTTTATGGATTTGATGTGACAAAAAATGCACAATTTTGCACTTTGGCGGGTTTTTGCGCTTACGCCGTTTACCAGCAAGAGCAGGAATGTGATATTTTAATAGTTCGCGCGATTACGCACGCGGCGATACCTAATATGTTTGTTTATTTATTTTTATTTCTAAAATGAGAAAAGGGGGGTGATTCAAACTTTTATTTGGGGGGGGGGGATTTATTTTTATTAATAAACATTTTTTTTTTTAACTGTATACTTTTAACTTTTAGTCCCCCTGGGGAACTTTTAGTATTACTGCAGTGATCTCCTATGGAGATCACTGCAGTATACTTAAAGCGACTCTGTACTCACAATCTGACCCCCCCAAACCGCTTGTACCTTCAGATAGCTGCTTTTAATCCAAGATCTGTCCTGCGGTCCGTTTGCCAGGTGATGCAGTTTTAAACTGGCAGCCCCGTGCCCTACGGGAGTATCTGTGCCCTAACTTTGCACCACTCCTCCGTCCCTCCTCCCCACCCTCTTCATTATTAGGAATGCTACTGGAACATTTTCTCCATGCTGAACATTGCACAGGTGTCTTAATGAACCAGCCCATGTGCCGGGCTGACACAGCTGACGAATAGGAGGCAATCTGCCTGGGGCATTCCTAATGATGAGGAGGGTGGGGAGGAGGGACAGAGAGGGTGTGCCAGCCTAATGCATACACAACGTAGGCCACTCCCGTAGGACACGGGGCCGCCAGTTTAAAAGTTGTTTTTTAGCACAATAACTGCATCACCTGCCAAATGGACCGCAGGACAGATCTTGGATTAAAAGCAGCTATCTGAAGGTACAAGCGGTTTGGGTGGGGGGGGGGTGTCAGATTGTGGGTACAGAGTCGCTTTTATACAGCAATGATCAATGAGATCACTGCTGTAACACTGGACTGCTGCAAGCTAGATGAATCAATTGCTGAGCCAGGATCAGCGTCAGTGTGACGCTGAGCCCCGGCCTGGTAAGCAGAATGGATCACCCCTCCCCGATTACATGGCGGGGAGGGGGGGGGGGAAGAATCACTAGACACCAGGGAATGGGGCACAGCAAACATTTTAATGCAGCTGTCTGTTTTGAATGTATAATTAGTGGGTGTGGCAATCGGACCGTGTCTGGTAATAGCCATGGTCCCGGCCTACACATAGCACCCGTGATCCCGGCGGTTTAGAGTGGGGTCGCTGTGAACATGAAGGGGCTAATGACTAAAGAAATGCAAGATGGGCCACACTGAAGAAATGCAAGATTTCAGGATGAATTTATATTAAACAATAGATAGCCATGGAAAATGTGAAAAAAATCACCAATTAAGTTTAACATAAAAACTTGATTTAAACTATGGATCATTTTCTGATGATACATTCCTTTAAAGTGATATTGTCACCCTTTCTGCAAGCAAGCCCTGCTTTCTGCAGCATTGTTTTGCTGGTAATGAAATATATGTAAAAATACCTTTTAAAGTAGCCACTGTGTCATTAAGGCTATGTTCACACGGCGTATCAGACCGGCCGTTCCGTGACCCCGGCTGGGTCAAGGAACGGCCGGTCTGTGCCCGGATCATCGCTTAAGTACCGGCCAGATGATCCGTCCGGCCGCGGAGCTCTGATGCGGGCGCATCAGCGCGCACCAGCATCAGAGCTTCCCATAGCCCACGGCTCTGGCCGCTCGCTTCACTGTGTGAACTGACAGGTCTTTCTGCGGCCGGAATTCACTGAATTCCGGCCGCAGAAAACTGACCTGTCAGTTTTTTCCGGCACAGCATGGGATCCCGTCCGGAGCGTGTACAATGTGTGTACGCTCCAGCCGGGATCCCATTCAACATAAAGCTATGGCACACGCCGCAAAACTACGGCCGTAGTTCTGCGGCGAGAACTACGGCCGTATTTTTACGTAGTGTGAACATAGCCTAAATATGTAAAATCCATTGGTTTATTTGTTAGGTAGATTCTGTCTTAAAATCCTGTGCAGACGTCCTGTTTTCCTACAGTAACGCAGGCACAGTGAGGGCAGAGTTTAGTCCTATAAATTACTTTTTAATCACCATTTAGTCTATTTTTTGGGAGGAGGGATAAAAAACATCAAAGTTTGCAATTTCTTTTTATTTTCTGAATATTTGTTATCTAATTTATTGGGTGGGTTATTTAGTATAAGAAGGAAGAGTGCACTAATGCTGGACTCAGAAAGGTGAGTACAGTATGCAGTCTACTTTAGGCTAGGTTCACACTGCGTTTTCAGCATCCGTTTAACGGATCTGTTTTTTTAACGTCCAGAAAAATAGGGTCAGCAAGGTTTTTTTGTCCGTTTTGGTCCGTCAAAAAAAACGGATCCGTTTTTTTTTATAATGGAAGTCAATGGAAAAACGGATGCACACAAATGAATCCGTTTTTTGCAATCCGTTTTTCATGCGTTTTTTGCAAAAAACGGATGTGTTAAACGGATGCTGAAAACGCAGTGTGAACCTAGCCTTAGGCTTCAGGGTGCAGCCCCGTTTATAAACTTTGCATGTGTCAATTCAGCTGTTTCAGGTGTGAATTAGTTATTCCTGAAAAGCTGAGCTCTTTTAACCTAAAACTATTTCTCCAGTATACACCATTTACTTAGGATATACTTGCAGTATTATTGAGTAACAAAGTATTAGTATTAGTATTTTTGTCTTTCAAATCATATGTCCATTTGTAATCTTCGGTCTTTGTGTCCTCCTAGTGAAATAAATGGAAAACTGCAGGTGGATGATTTAGCAAGAGATGTATTATAGGGCATGGCATCTGTTGGTCAGGAAGGCCTGCAACATCACAGACCCAGGACCCGAAAGCGGACGACCTGTGGGACTGTTCGGTAAGAGCCAGGTGGTGGGAGCCAAGGGGGTGTATTATTTTCAAAAGACCTATCCCCAGGCATATATCAAATAAGGCTCCTGCCCGGAGCGCCCCTTGAGAATTTGATACCAAATACAAACTATTCATGTACAGTAAAATATATGCTTGTAGTAGTAATAATAATAATAATAATAATAATAATAATTTATTTGCAATAATAAACAGATTCTGCAGCACTTTTTTATACACAATACAAAGGATACATTTACACATTGTAGAATAAAATAATTAAAATAAATACAGAAAGGACGGGAGAGACCTGCTCGCAAGAGATTACAAACAAGGAGGACTGAGGGCAACACAAGAGGCAACAAGTGCTTTATCTGCCCATGGTCCAGCCAGTAGTTGTTGACAGAAATAAACACTGGAGGAAACGTTGCTAGCCAATAGTTAAGCTTTATAAGCAGACTATATTTTTTTTCCTAAATTTCCCAATATCCTAAAGCATCGAGTGCTGGAAAGAGGAAGTTCACACTATTTAATGTGTCTGGTGCCAGGACTAGTCAAAATAAGGAAGTCTTTAGACATTTCTGAGAAAAATATTTTTAGAGGCATTACGTACATGTGGTTTTCAGACACTGAGTGCTGGCAGCGGTGTCAGTGGTTGTGAGGACTTACTAACATGTACATTAAAAATCCTAATGTGTATTAATCTTATTCTCTTACACTACTGAAAGTCACCCCCATCTTTTTTGTTTATGGAGAGGAACTTACATCAATGAACCTTTGTGCACTGCCCTTAGAGATGAGCGGACCACAAACCAGAAATCTGAAAAATCCGCTCAAGTCTAACTGCCACATACGCTCTACTTATTACCAATAATGAGTTGCTGCACATATGCACCCACATCTGCAACTGGGAAAGGGAGGTTGGGGCATCTCATTTTTGGTACCAGTGGGGATTCTACAAACTAAGACCGTCACCTATAAATCTTTTAAAACCTGTCTTAAAGTGGAGCAACCCCCTCAGGTCCAGGGTAATTTACTTGTCATGCTTACTTTAAGCATCACAGCTTCAGACTAATTAGCCATTTAAATGCAGCTGTCAAAGCTGACAGCTGCATTTAAATAGCTTGTGTCACCCATCTCAGGGGGACTTCAAATAAATGTATGTTAAAAAAAAGGGTTTTTTTATTAATAAAAAATCCCATGCCCTAATAAGTGTTTAAACCCCCCCCCCTTTCCCCATTTTATAAATAACGATAAATAAATAAAAAAAATAAACATATTTGGTATGGCCGCATGCGTAATCTGCCAAACTATTAAATTATCACATTCCTGATCTTGCAGGGTAAATGGTGCATAAACCTGCCAAAGTGCAAAATTTGTGCAAAAACAAGTTACATTAAAAAAGTTACATTAAAATTAAACAAGTTACATTACATTAATTAAACAAGTTACATTACATTGTACTGACTTGAGAAACATAGATAACATCTCACTTTTTTTCACCGTTTATCCAGCATATTTTATAGAAAAATTTAATCGCAAAAAAAAATAAGGGCTCATGTGGGTCTGTAGGTGAAAAAATGCAAGCGCTATGGCCTTTTAAACACAAGGACGACAAAATAAAAGCAAAATGAAACTTGGCTTGGTCCTTAAGGGGGTTATTGCACAAAATGAAAGCTCTGGAGTAATACACACCAATATCTTGGCAAAAACAACCTCACTCCAGTGATATTTTCATCCATTTTTCAGCCTACTTTGCAGCTCTGGTCTCTTCACTTGCTGTTGGTGGGTGCCAGTGTGATCATGTGACCAGAAGGCAGCTGTATTTCCTAGGAGTGCACTGTAGTTTGGACTTTTTGACACTGCCTAATGTCAGGCGCAAAGAGCTTCTTAATTCCACAGTCTGCAGTAATAGACTGTGTGGTCCCCTCAAGCCTGCAATTCCCCAACACAGCGCTTACGCCATCCCTAATTTGTTTGCCGAAATGAGAAACCTGTTCTCATCCTGCTCTTTACAGCCAGGTACAAGCCACCTCCCATGAGTAGTGCTAAAGGGTAGAATCCACCTATTCTGTAAGTTCATTCCAGCTCAACATTCCCAGTAGATTTGGGCAATGTCTGTATGTGACTATGTAGCTGCCCCTTATGGCCCTGCATTGCTGTTATAATGTGATTCAGCCATGTATCACTGTGCCCACATTATAACAGCAATGCTGAAGCATAAGGAGCTGCTACATAGTACCAATATTATAATGCCAACAACAAAATGGTGCCTAAGAGCATGTTGACATTTTATCCAATGTTTATATTACTGTGCACCCCCTGCCAGATCCATTGCTTTTTATTAACTGAAACGCAACGAACGATCAAACGAGCGAGAAGTCGTTCATTTTGATCTTACAACATGTTCTTAAATCGTCGTTCGCAAAAAATTTGCAGATCGTTCCGTGTAAACAGTCGTTCACCGATTTAACCTATGTGCGAGATAGGCTTAAGCAATCGCAAAACGATTTTTCCGTACGATATATCGTTCCGTCTAAATGCTGATCGTTATAAAATAAAAATAGTTACTTCAAAATCGTATGATCGGGCGAATTATCGCTCTGTGTAAACGCAGCATTAGTCTAACAGGGACTATGTTTAGTCCATTGAAAGCATTGAATATGGCTGGGGTGCATAGTGATATATGTGGGTGTACCATTTTCCCATGTTGCCAATATATACCACAAAATATGAATCGATTCAAATTTGAAGTCAGCCTAAACACTATTGGGCACATCCTAGGTGGTTGCAATAGTTCTTTGTTCTACTTCTATTTTTCTTCATTTGTTGGCATTCAGGTTTGGACAACACGGTTATTAATGTTAACTTCACCTTCATTCCATTAAAACACAGGTATATTGGGCACAAACACACTAAAAGAAAACCCTTTAGGGTGCCTTCACACCTACCGTATCGCAGCAGAAAATCCGCAGCAGAAAATCAGCAGCAGATCCGCAGCGGATTTGACAGTGCGTATTTGATGCTGTGTTCATTCATTTAGTTAAATCTGCTGCGGATCCGCAGCGGATTTTCTGCTGCGATACGGTAGGTGTGAAGGCACCCTTAACATGTTTTGGCTTTTGAAATGTAAATGCATGTTATATGCATGGCATATATGTTGTGAACTGTCTGTCATATGCCGAACATACATGGCAGATGTCATCTGAACATAACATCACAAGGCAAAGATCTTTTCACGCAAACAGTGAAGACTAGCCTCAAACAGGTTCTGTTCTAATCCTGTTTACAGCAAAAACCAGGTTAGTAAACCTCAATGTCTCACTGTTAAAAAGTGAAATGTTTTCATGTGAACAAAAGCTGCAGTTACAGTTACAGAAAAAGGAGAGCATGGTCTCACCGTTCTTCAGATTTTTTGTGAAAAACAAGGAAATATTTCAAGAGTAACACAAAATCTGGAAAACAAAGAAGAACAAAGGATCTTTGAGGAAGAATTCTGAAGCATAACGCATTATGTAATCACTTAATAGGTACTTTGCATTTCCAATATTTTTATAAATACACTAAGCAGCATTGGTCAAACAAAACACAGCAATGTTGCCGAGTCTAAAAAGAATGAGGAAATAAAACATTTTTTCCATTAGAACAAGCATGAGAAGGAAAATGAGATGAGATCTTCAAAGATAAAATGACAAGAAAAAGCCTACAGACTGGAACTTTCTGTAACAACTCTAACGCAAGCAAAAAAAAAAAAAAAAGCCTGTAATAACGAGTGGTCACTTTTTAATTTCAATTCAGTTTTCACTGGAAGCCTTTAATATATAATAGGCATGCCAGTGGTTTCCAGAGAACATATTCCCTTCTAAACTATTTGACCTATAGCAGCACAGGAATGAATACTAACAAAGACAAAAATATCTCCTGGTCCAGCTCAAACCTTTTACTATTTACCTTTCCCATACTCTAGCCATCTGTGGCAGCACTACCTATGCCTGGATCCATTCCACACAACTTTCTGGAACCAAATGTAAATAAGCATGGTGAGGGGAAAAGATTAATAAATTTCACTAAGATTTTTTAAAACAAATACTTTTCAATTAATCTGTTAGGCGTTTTAGATGATAGTCGTTCACACATTTTAAGATAACCTTTCCCTAGCCACTAGACTAAGGGCCCTATTCCACGGGACGATTATCGTTTGGATAATCGTTAAATCGTTTGGAACGAAGCGATAATCGTTTGGTTGAATAGCATTTAAAGATTAAACGACGAACGAGAAATCATTATCGCTTAATGAGAGCTGGACCTATTTTCATCCTTGCGCGTTCGCAAATCGTTCACATGGAATAGGGCGTTGTTTGGTCGTTCGTAGTAGCGATGAACGCAATAGCGACGACAGACGACCGCAAGAACGATCATAAATAACGATCATCGTTCCGTGTAATTGGGTGAATGATTTCAGGTTTTCAGGTTATGTGCCTTACGAGCAGAGTTGATAATGATGATGCAGCAGAGCCGATGATGTTGTGGCAAAGTTGATGATGATGCCGATGCTGGTGACCGACAGGGGGGGCGGAGATGCTGGTAGCCGTTGATTGTTTGGAGGGGGAGATCAGGAGGATGCTGGCGGCAAATAGGGGTGTCAGGGTGCTGGGGACGTTACTGATGAGCTCGGGGGGGGGGTTGGAAGGGGCCATTGCTGATGCACTGAGGGGGGGGGGTTGTGGGATGCCGGGGCCGCAGCTAATGTACTGAGGAGGGGAGGGGTTTGAGGGGGGCCGTGGCTGATGCTCTGAAGGGGGCTTGTGGGATGTCGGGCCACGGCTAATACACTGAGGAGGGTGTCGGGATGCCGGGGCTGCAGCTGATGTGCTCCGGGGGTGGGGGGATGGGCGATGGGTTAATGCGCTCTAGGGAGGGGGGGGGGGGGGTCGGGATGCTGGGGCCGTGGCTGATGCGCTCCGGGAGGGGGGAGTGTCAGGATGCCATGGCTGATGCGCTCTGGGAAGGGGGGGTGTCGGGATGCCAGGGCTGTGGCTGATGCTGCCTGGGGAGGAGGGGGTGGGTGCCGGATGCCGGTACCTGATGCATGTATGGGGGTTTGGGGTGTGTCGGGGTACTAGGAGCCAGAGGGTGCTGACGAGATGGGGGGCGGCGGCTGGCTTTATTTGGTCCAGCAGGGGTCATGTGACTTCTGGGTTAGCTGTCATTGGTTAGCTAACCCAGCCACAGATCACGCGACCCCGTTTCCGACGCAGGGGGAGAAGAAGAGCAGCGTGTCGGAGTGGACCTGAACTGAAGATCATTTCTTCATCGGAGAGGGGGAATCTGTGTGGCAAGCCGATGAATCGAGCAAAAATGAAAATAGAAGCATATTACAGAATGCAGGTAAATATGCTTCTACATTTTATTAAATAATAAAAGTTTTATGTGGAACATCCTTTAAATGTGCCTTTAATGTGTTTTGCAGACTCAAATACACTCAAATATACAAAACCACTTCACACACACAGTTATTCTAAGAAACTTAGAAAACAGGAAATAAATGGGAACAAATGAAGGGTAGCAGATCAGATAAGAAATTGTAAAGCTTTACAAGATAAAACAAACAATATCATTGATATAAGTGAAAGACTTGTCTCAAAAATCAAAAAGGAAACAAATTTAATATATGTAAATATTGATTTACATGGCGAGTCAGATTTTTTTGGTATTTGTTTACCACTGGCTGGAGAAGTTGGATGGAGCTCTAGGGAGTCTGGGAAAACATAGACACAGCCATAGGCTCAAGTTGCGCTCATCTTTAGAACTTGTAAATCATAAAGGGTTAGGTTTGCATCAATACACTAGGGGAAATTTCCATAGTTTGCATTCACACGTCTGGGGATTCGGACATGGTAAAGCCTGATTACAAATCTTGTGTCACATTTACTTTTGGCCACTTTTAGGATGCCATCACAGGATGGATCCACAGCGTATTTCTCGCTGCAAATTTGCAGCGACATCCGTTGCAGGTCCCTGCGCTGTAATGTCTATGGGCAGACATACTCGTTAACCCCCGGCCGGACGGAGCTTATACATCACCTGCTCCACGATCCGGCTTGCTTTGGGGATTTCGGGCTACACGTCCCGCTCAGGCAATCAGTGTGCAAGCTGGATCGCGGAGCAGGTCATGTGTAAGCTCCGGCCGGCCAGGAGTCAACAGGGCGGTCTCCTGACATACTAGCAGCGGGATGCCCATCCCGCTGAGAGTATGTCTGCCCATAGACATTACAGGGCAGTGATCTGCATGCGGATTTCTCACTGCGTCCTGTGTGAAGGCACCCTTAGGCAAATTCCTAGGACACGTCATCTCTGCAAAGGGGTGAAGTGCAGTTTAAAGTCTTAAAGTATTAAATCAATAGTATAACACATTTAATGCTGTTAGCAGCTCATAGGAGAGCTGCTAAAGCATTCTCTTACCATACTTGGTGTGCCATCTTCCATTAGGGTACATAAAAGATAACAATGTTTTATTCCAGTGTGTGCTGCAAGAAGAGAGAGGCGGGAATTAGTCATTTCAGTGGTGCCAGACGTAACTAGTCACGTCTCTGCCTGACAGCACACTCTGCGGGGATGATTGGCAGGCAAAGAGGCTTCTAACAGGCCTTTATGCCTGTCAATCATCCCTGCAAAGCGTGCTGACAGGCAGAGACGTGACTAGTTACAGGCTCTCTCTCTGCAGCGGAATGAAATGTTTTCTCCTATATACTCCCTAGCTGAGCAACACACCAAGTGTGGTAACAGAATGCTTTAGCAGCTCTATTAGGAGCTGCTAACAGTGGTATATGCATTACAGTAGTGATCGGTTCCCTTAAAGATGCCGCACACTGAAATTCTAGTGCAAAATCCTGGTACAGTTTAAATCTACTAGAAGTGGGTAAACTGAGGCTAGAAAGTGTAAGAATGAGACAGATTTATCGAACAGCCTAAGCCACTGTAAAAAAAAAATCTAAATGCTATATTACATCCCGATAATCTGGGGACCCACTGTGATACCATTCCTTTGACTGTTGCTTGGTTTTGGGATCATACATGTGGAGCTAGGTTTCATCCTCAGTCACTAACCTATCCAAAACGCCCTTTGAAAATGGGCCAAAATGGATGCCTGAACTCTTTCTTCTTCTATTTGCTTGTCAAAAATTTTGACAACCACTCTGCAAAAAGTTTACACATGTCTAGGATATTGGTAATAATAAAACCTATGTGCTCCTAGGAGATCTTTTTAGCAGATATTTGTCGGTCCTCAAAAATCAGCTCATGGACAGGTCTGTTGAGGTTTTGGGGAGCCCACGGCTAGGTTCATGTTCAAAAGGTGAAATGCCCAGTCTTAAAACAAGAAACCCAGGTTTTGACCGTGTTGTATGAAGGACACTTCTCCTCTAGTGTTTGTGATATCTCAGTGTAAATGTCCTTGGCAGACTTTCCTTGGAGAAACAAAAACTTCATGACGACCTGTAACCCCACAGACGTGAAAATAGCTTACGCTTCTGCTCCACTAATAATATATCAAGCTTTAAGATGGTAGCAAATCATTTTACAATTCAAACTGTAAGTATACATTCACACTGGGTAAATATGGCGCCTGCCTCATTGTCAAACGGCATCTCTATGGTAGGGCATGTCCGCCTCTGCTCTCCAAGCCCTTCCATAGAGACACCGTTTGACACTGAGGCAGGTGCGATTTCACGGCGGAATTCCACCACATTTCCTCAATGTGAACATATGCGAAGGGGGCAAAGCCAGGATCTCCTCAGCACATTCTCTCCCCCCCCCCCCCCACACACACATACACACAGACAACAAGGAGAAGCAAAGTGAAGACAAGTTAGTGAAGCCCGTGATAGCCTATGGGAGGGGGGGCGGCGAGGGGAATAAGGGCCCTATTACACCAACAGATTACCTGACAGATTTTTTTGAGCCAAAGCCAGGAATGGACTATAAACAGAGAACATGTAATAAAGGAAAGACTGATATTTCGTCTCTTTTTAAATCCATTCCTGGATTTGGCTTAAAAAAAATCTGTCAGATAATCTGTTGGTGTAATAGGGTCCAAAGTGAGCAGGAAGGGCAGAGGCACAGCCTTTGTGGCCACAGAAAATGCTGTATTTACATGTTAGACTGCTCAGTGCTGGTCTGGGGATTTCCGAAGGTTTGGTACAATGAGGTAGAATTGAAGGGTATTGTTTTTAGTGAATATACAGTGTATAGTCGGCACTAAATCGAGAAAAAAAAAACATGGATTGAGTAATGTAGCAATACATTTTATTAAGCATGATTAAAATGTACAATCAGAAAGAATAAATCACACACTTCAAAAATGAGGTGGCAATCCTGGAGAGATATTCTAACGTCACATAACAATGAAAAGCAGTTCATTTAAAAGAACACAATAATATTACCAATGTACTCGCTCTCCAGGACGCCACCACCCCAATGCGTGTTTTACGTGTTCTTCACCCAGGGGCTTAAATAAAGATTTTGCATTGGACCAGAAGTGTCGGCTCCTCGGGTTCCATTGAACCCACGGTAGAGCTGTTGCATTGTCCGGGTTATAAGTTGTAGGTCCTGGAACGGCTGAAACTAACTTTATTCTGAGATCTTAATCATTTGCTATGATTAAGATCTTTTAGATCAAAACGTGTCACCTGTGCTCAGGTTTTAACAGTTGCTTAAATAAAGATTATGCATTAGACCAGAAGTGCCGGATCCTACTCTTCCATTGTACCAACGGTACAGCTGTTGCATTGTCTGGGTTATAAGTTGTAGGTCCTAGAATGGCTGAAACTAACTTTATTCTATGCAATCTAATGAATAGAAAAAAAAAACCAGCAAACCTTCATTATGTCTGACAAAATGTAACAAACTTTTTTTTTTTTAATTAATGTTAAAACTAATCAAACTACAAGGTTACCTGTTAATGTGACAAAAAACAATACAATTTCCAAACTTTCTAGATATTTGTTTTAACAACGTACAAAACTATAGTATCTAGCTTCAAAATTTTAATGCACTTTGCATTTTCTACTCCTGTCAAAATTTAGTCAAACCTGGGAGCCTCCTACTGGTTGGAAAGCAGATTCTGCATGAACATGTAACACAAAACATTTTCTATTTTTTGGGGGTGCGCAGTAGATAAATCACATCACAGCCAGGCTGATAAGCACTGCCACATAATAAGCCTAGTGCCATAAATAAGGGTTTTTACTTGCAGCCATTTAGTCACTGCAGATTACAGAATGAAATAGGAGTCAGTATTTTCACAAAGACCTGATGTATTGTTTTTCAGGTAGATTTAGATACATTAACTGTCTATACAACAAAATATGTTTGGCTTGTATATTTATAAAAATTAAACTAGCTAAACTTTGTGTGGACCATAAATAAAAGTTGTTGGCACAGTGAGTCCTGACGAATTCAGGCCTGCTAACGCTTTTTGTCTCCAAAATGTTGATCTGATCTAGTGACAATTTACTGTTTTTATGTCACACACACACGGGCTTTACATATAAGTGGTCTAATAGAGATACATATATAAATATACACAGAAAACTATAGAAAAGGGCAAGTACACATTCTTTAGTATTTTCATACAAGCCCATGCCTGCAGGTGATTTTTTTTTACAATTTTAATTTTTAATTTTAATATGCGTCTTTCCGGCATTACAAAGTGCACACAGAGTTGCATAAAAGTTTACATTGTCACTATCTGCTTGTGTAACAGTGTAAATGATTTTGGGATGGCTGAAGACACTACTGAGTTTTAAATCAATTTCTTGATAATAAATACAGTTCATACGCACATACAGTTTGTGTGGGTACACTGTAGTCTGCGACATGTAGGTAGTTTTCTTGAACATTTGGTGGATAACAATACAATGAGTGCAATGTATCAGGGGCCCCCAAACATGTCTCCATCAAGCATGGAAGAGGTAATGTTATTGTTGCATTTATGCTGTTGTAAGGGTTCAGCCCTCTTCTAAAGTTACTCAATATATATATGAGATGGCCAGATGGTATAAACCATAAAAAAGTGATGTTTAACTATTAAATGTGCCCTCTCCTATTTTAGGACAGATTTGCTGTGTAGCCATGGACACCATAAAGTATATTCACTATTTTACAGCATACTTTTATGTTAGGCTGTGTTTTTGTATTAATATTGTTTACATCTCATTTGGGCTGTATTTTTTCCCCTTGCATTGCACATAAATATAATAAAAATGAATGTCTGTCTATCCTCTATAGACTCCCACACGCCTGAACCATTTGACCCCAATTTGGCACACAGATACATTGGTTGCCTGGACAGGTTACATCGAAGGTCCTGTCCTTGCCAAATGTACAGGAGAGGAGAGGGATGGGAAAGAGCGTCCCATAAAAATTATTGGGGGACTCTCCACACTGCACACACAGGTGACATAATTAGAGTTGCATTAGCCTCAGCCAGAGCTACAGAGACATGAATGTGCAGATCCAAAGAATCACAGTCACAGATATGACAGCCAGGCCTGCTGGGAGCTCACGAGGAGCGGGTTGGGGAAGAACACACCCATAAAAATAAATGGTAGAATGTTCTGGAGATCAGATTTTATCTCACAAAGATGATGTCAGTGTCTGACCAAACCCGACTCCCCCCCCCCCCCCCCCCCCACACACACACACAATAATGGTAGTTGGGAAGGTATACTGAACCCTTAGCAACCAAGCAAGCAATAGGCTTACTACTTTCATTTTCAAAGGAAGCTGGAATCTGATTGGTTGCTAGAGGCGGCTGCCTCAAACCAGATCCATGTAAATAAATGGTAGATTGTTCTGGAGATCAGATTTTACCTCACAAAGATTATGTCAGTATCTGACCACACCGCCCTCCTCACACACACACACACACACACACACACAATAATGGTAATTGGGAAGGTATACTGAAGCAATCAATATGATCACTACTTCTATGTACATAAGTTAATTTACATAAAAAGTGCAGAATGATCGGTGTATATAGGACTCCTGGCGATTTCCCCATAAACAAAAAAAAAACAAAAAAAACTAGGGCATAGATTCGCCTCCTTGGCACCCTTGAAACAAATCTAATTAACACATTGACACATTATATCCGGTCAGAGCTAGGTATATTTTCTAGTAGTTGTATATTTTAGGGATATTAGGCCCCGATATTAGGCAGTGATTCTGGGCGCAACTCCCCCGTGCAGATTTGGCGATGAATCCTGCCTTCTATTGGATACAATGGGAAGGCACGCGCCTCCGCTCTCTGCGCCTCTCTGCTCAAAGAATGGACATGTCAATGCTGTAAAGTAAAGAAGGGATAGGCATAGACTAATGATGCTCAGTGGTTAACTATGGGACCAAATATTTAGAGTTTAATATCCCAAAAATGTATCCTCACATGTGTCCCTAAGTTGTGGCTTTATGTTTTACAGCAGCTCTCAGAAAGGTCCTATTACACCAACAGATTTATGACAAATTTCTTAAGCCAAACCCAGGAATAGATTTGAAAAGAGGAGAAATCGCAATCTTTCCTTTATGGCCAGTTCTCTGTTTATAGTCTGTTCCTGGTTTTGGTTGCAAAAATCTGTCAGATAAATCTGTTGGTGTAATAGGGCCTTAATTCAATCTGATAATGTGGTTCTTTGATCAGAGAGGACTGTGCACCAATGTCTTATAGATTTGTATACATTGCATGCAGGAAGTTTTACAAGGAAAACCCCCATCTCCTGCACCTACGTCATCAAACAGGTTCATATGTACTAACTGATCGCTCATTCGTAATAAAGTTTGTACTAAAGGAATTTGTACTAAAATCTCAAATATTTCTGACTAGTCTCACTTTTTATACTAATAGCGTTGTAATTAGAGATGAGCTAACGGGTTTGGGTTCGAGTTGATCCGAACCCGAACGTTCGGTATTTGATTAGCTGGGGCTTCTGAACTTGGATAAAGCTCTAAGGTTGTCTGGAAAACATGGATACAGCCAATGACTATATCCATGATTTCCACATAGCCTTAGGGATTTATCCAAGTTCAGCAGCCGGTCCCCGCTGCCCGGCTGCTTCCTGGTGTCTGACGCAGGCTTCAGACGTGACGTTTCAAATCCGCTCAGCCAGTCAGTGACGGAGGTGGGCCGCCATTGCCCTCAGCCACCTCCTAACTCTTACAATGCTATGGCACTCCATTTTTGCAGGAGAATGGAGTACGTAACCAACATTACCAAAATTGTGGATCACCATAAAGGGGTAGTTCCAGGGGCGTAACTACCACTGTAGCAGCCATGGCCTTCTCCAACGATACACTGGAGAAACTGTTATCATTGACTGCAGCACAAGTTGGCTGAGCAGGCCTCCCAGAATCTGCAAATGTCCCTTTAACTGAAAGCACTGCAGTTATGGCTACACTTCAGAGCTTAGTGGTCAGTCGGGAGGGGGCCCAATCACAAGTTAGGGGCCCAGCCATTTCTAGTTACACCACTGGGTAGTTCACAAAAAAAAGTAATCAATTGGTGCCAGAAAGGGCCAGATTTTTACTTATGAACTACTGTATGTCCTGCATGAAGTGGTGTATTCTGTCCAGTCTGACACAGTGCTCTCTTCTGCCAACTCTGTCTGTTGTCAGAACAGCAGCAAATTCCCATAGAAAAGCTCTCCTGCTCTCCATACTGTAAAGAATACAACTTCCTGTAGGACATACAGCAGCTTATAAGTACTTGAAGAGTTGAGATTTTTTTATAAGTAAAATACAAATGTCTGCCACCAGCTGATCTGAAAGAAATTTTCTTTTGGGTGTACCACCCCTTTAACTATGACCTGTAATGTGGATCCACAAATTATTGGTGGACTGCGAGCGTCAATTGTGAACAAAAAATACCAAAAAACTACTGAACATGTGAATAAAGCCTTAGCCTCACAGGCTTCTGTAGATGGTGAACCCAGGGGCCATGAGGCCTCTGGCTGCCACGGCAACTGGTATGTATGTCAAGGGTTTAAATCGAAGGTACAGTCCCTTTAAGTATTGCCTATTTATAGAACGGTGCTGGTGCGGGGAAGCCGATGCCGCGGTCCTTGTTTTGAACCGCGGCCCGGTTCCAGTGTAAAATCGATGGAATCACAGAGGGCCTGGGGATTTCCTCCCACTGCCGTGTGCAACCCATAGATGTACATATATTACCACAAGGTGGATTTGGAGACAAGAGGGATGAAAACAGCAGCTAACGGCTCCTCTTCCTCATACAGTACAGCCACACACAGTCTGTATAGTAGCCTGCACCACATTAGGCAGATTATATATAAATTACTAAACGAGATGGAAGAGAGCTGGGATCTCCTTGTGTATTTTTTTTCATACAAGACACCTACATGAGGTGTAAAGCCTTGCCTGCCAGATATACACAGCACCATGTGCACACGGGGAGCTCTGGGACAGGAGGGGCTCGGAGGAAACACGGCACTCGGCGGCTCCTCCTCTCTGTTTACATCAGGGCTGAATTTTATCTGCGCAACATGAGCTGGAATGCGGACATAGAGCCGTGCTCTGCACTGCGAGTGTCAGCGTGTGGCAGCTCTCCTCACGGCACACACAGGACCGAACCCACAGCTCTCCTCACACCACACAGGACCGAACCCACAGCTCTCCTCACACCACACAGGACCGAACCCACAGCTCTCCTCACACCACACAGGACCGAACCCACAGCTCTCCTCACGGCACACAGGACCGAACCCACAGCTCTCCTCACACCACACAGGACCGAACCCACAGCTCTCCTCACACCACACAGGACCGAACCCACAGCTCTCCTCACACCACACAGGACCGAACCCACAGCTCTCCTCACACCACACAGGACCGAACCCACAGCTCTCCTCACACCACACAGGACCGAACCCACAGCTCTCCTCACACCACACACAGGACCGAACCCACAGCTCTCCTCACGGCACACAGGACCGAACCCACAGCTCTCCTCACACCACACAGGACCGAACCCACAGCTCTCCTCACACCACACAGGACCGAACCCACAGCTCTCCTCACACCACACAGGACCGAACCCACAGCTCTCCTCACGGCACACACACACAGGACCGAACCCACAGCTCTCCTCACACCAAACAGGACCGAACCCACAGCTCTCCTCACACCACACACACAGGACCGAACCCACAGCTCTCCTCACACCACACACAGGACAGAACCCACAGCTCTCCTCACACCACATATAGGACCGGAGCCACAGCTCTCCTCACATTACACACTGCCCCGAGCCAACAGCTCCCACATCACACACAGGACCGAGCCCACTGCTCCCACATCACACGGAACGGCTGTAAACACAGACTGACGTCAGAGGCTCCATTCTACATGCGTATAGCGGGGAGCACCAGCACACGCCTCCCCAGCAGCCTGTAGTCCCCAGCACCATACACCATTCCTCCCGCTGCAGCCTGTAGTCCCCAGCACCATACACCATTCCTCCCGCTGCACCCTGTAGTCCCCAGCACCATACACCATTCATCCCGCTGCACCCTGTAGTCCCCAGCACCATACACCATACCTCCTGCTGGCTACAGCGCTGACCTTGGTGTAGAGGGAAGCCATGAGTTAAGGGGCGTGTGCCCTGTGTGTAAACATCAAGTGGAAAGTTGCGCAAAGCTGCCTCAGGAGCGGCCAGCAGTGCGCCAGGACTTTCCCTGCATGTCACCCTATGTCCTCTGGGTGTAGGAGCGGTGGGGATACGTATCTGCTCTCCTCAGGAGGATACAGCACAGCTACGCAGTATCACGGCACCGAGGCACAGACCACGGCATGGCTCTATGGATAGGTGTCCCTGTTATATCACGCTATATCCCCTCCGTCACAGATATACACAGCTATATACCGTACACATCATACAGCTCAGCTAACTCGTGGACAACAAAAGGGGGGCGTGGTCGCACGCCCAGGGCTCAGTCTGCATTGTGCGACAGCAAACAAATGACGCGTCCTAATAATTGTATCCGACTATGTATTATTATTACCATCATCATCATCATCAGTCCCTCAGCCCACTGCCCAGCAGCCTGCCATAGTCACAGAGAAAAGCCCAGGCAGGTGGCCATGACTCACCATGAAGGATGAGGGGAGCCGCAGCCTCTTCTCCAGGGCTCCCGTCTCCATAGTGCCCTGCTGCCATGGGTGTGCCAGGGAATGTGACCAGAGCAGTTGGTGGCAGAGGTGAGCACTGCAGGTGGCTGCTGCTGCTGCTGCTTCCTCCTCCATGTGTTGTGCTTGGAGTGGCTGCTCCTCCCTCCTGTGTTGCTCTCCTTGCTGGATGTGGATCGTGCTGCTTCTCCCTCTGCCGTCCAATAGCGCGCGGCGCTGCCCCGCTCCCTCCATCACAGCGGCCGGGAGAGCGCTGCCCCGCTCCCTCCATCACAGCGGCCGGGAGAGCGCTGCCCCGCTCCCTCCATCACAGCGGCCGGGAGAGCGCTGCCCCGCTCCCTCCATCACAGCGGCCGGGAGAGCGCTGCCCCGCTCCCTCCATCACAGCGGCCGGGAGAGCGCTGCACAGCTGGGACTGACTGGGCGCTGACTGCTGTCACTTCTGCTTTTCAGCGTAGAGAAAGTTCTGCTTCCACGCCAGCCCCCTCATAGTGAAGTTGTATGTACGCAGTGTAGTCAGTGCCGAGCTGCGCCATGTCCTGCCCTCCGAACCCTCCTCACATCCAGACCCTGGGGAGGACGTGCCAGGGCTGGGACTGCTGCAGAGCTCGCTCCTCTTCCCTCTGTAGCCCAGGTCTCCTCTCTGCCTCCCTCTCTGATGTGGTTACATTATATCATGTCCATCATGTGACGCCACAAGCAGCTCTCAATGGAAACTTAAAGGGGCCCCACGTGACTGCAGAAACAGCAAACAGGATACGCAGCAAACCCTGCCAGCATCAGCACCCTCCTCATCATCATCACCAGGAACAGTCATCCCTGCATCATCATCACCACCATCATCATCACCATCCCATATCAGGAAACCTGCTCAGCATCATAAAGCGGCCGCTGCTGCTATAACCTACAGGATGACCATGCAGTAACTTGTTAGCCTGCAATCACACCTATTTTGTATCTTTCCATGCAGTTATTAGGCTGTGTACTAGAACAGCATGGTCAGGATCATGACTCAGCATTAGGTTTGGACTAGGAATAGCTTGGTTTCAGGCTCCGCTTGTAGATGTTAGTTTGTCCTTTAACATACAACCACACTAAAAGGAATTTAAAAGCAATGTCTTAGTGAAATTATAGTTTTTACTTTTTAATAAATTAGCAAATTTTTTTTTAGAATTCTGTTCTCACATTCTCATTATATCATTTTATGGTATTGGGTGCAGAAAAAAGGCCATAAACATATCAACATATGTAAAAAAAAAATAAAAAAATGTATGAGGAATTTCCAATACATTCTTTATATATGTACACAGCAGCCTGACAATGACGGGTGAGGAGATCTGGTGGAGACAGGCGCTGATGGACAAATGCAAATCCGCACATGCTACTTTTGCAATATGGACTAATACCGGAATGCGACATAAATGTTATATAATGTAACATTTAACTCTTTGAGGACCAGGCATAAAATGACCCAGTGGACCGCGCAAATTTTGATCTTCGTGTTTTTGTTTTTCCCTCTTCCCCTTCTATGAGCTCTAGCACTTTCAGTTTTCTATCTACAGGGCCATGTAAGAGATTGTTTTTTACAGGAATAGTTGTACTTTCATTTTACCATAACATGTATGACGGAATTCCAAAATTATTATTTATGAAGATTAGAGATGAGCGAACTGGGTTCGGGTTCGAGTCAATCCGAACCCGAACTTTCGGTATTTGATTAGCGGGGGCTGCTGAAGTTGGATAAAGCTCTAAGGTTGTCTGAAAAACATGGATACAGCCAATGACTATATCCATGTTTTCCACATAGCCTTAGGGCTTTATCCAAGTTCAGCAGCCACCGCTAATCAAATGCCGAAAGTTCGGGTTTGGATTGACTCGAGCATGCTCCAGGTTCACTCATCTCTAATGAAGATATAAATAGGTGAAATTGTAAAAAAGAATGCAATATGGTAACGTTTGGGGGGTTCCTGTGTCTACGTAATGCACTATATGGTAAAAGTGACATGATACCATTAGTCTATAGGTCAGCCCGAACACAACCATATGCAGGTTTACACAGATTGTCTAATGTTATATATATATATTTTTTAATGAAATCCCTTTTTTTGGCAATTAGTTATTAATAAAATGGGCCTATTGTTACGGTTATAACGGTTTTATTTTTTCACCTAAGGGGCTGTATGGGGCGTCATTTTTTCCACCATGATCTCTAGTTTTAAAAAATACCGTATGTGTGAAGATCGGACGTTTTGATCACTTTTTAATAATTTTTTTTATATATAATGTAACATAAAATCGGTAATCCGCGCACTTTTTCCCCTCTTTTTGTGTACGCCGTTCGCAATGACCCTTGTTATATTTTAATAGATCGGACAATTACGCACGCTATGGTATATTATATGTTTATTTATTTTTATATGTTTTATTTATATAATGGGAAAGGGGGGTGATTTAAAATTTTATTGGGGGAGGGGCTTTGGGGTAGTGTATTGGTGTTTTTACCTTTTTTTTTTTTACACATTTGAAGTCCCTTTGGGGGACTTCTACATACACTAGTGTGATTATTCACACTGATCACTGCTATGCCATAGGCATTGCATTGATCAGTGTGATAGGCGATCTGCTCATTGAGCCTGCCTGTGCAGGCTCAGTGAGCAGATCGCCGATCGGACCGCACGGAGGAAGGTAAGAGACCTCCAGCGGTCCGATACAGCGATCGGGACCCCCGCTGTCACACTGCGGGGGTTCCGATTGGTAAGTGACAGGGGACTCCCCCTGTCACACTTAAACACCGCGCCGCAATCGCAGCATTTAAGGAGTTAATGACATGCTGCAGCGTGATCGCTGCAGCCTGTCATTAGCGGTGAGGTGCCGGCTGCTCACTGCAGCCGGCCCCCACCTCCTATGAAGCGCGCTCCGCTCCGGAGTGCGCTTCATAGCAGGGGAAACATCCAGGACGTACAGTTAAGTCCAGGGTCGTCTGGTGACAGACTTTCATGACATAACTGTACGTCCAGGGTCGTCTAGGGGTTAATAAATTCCTGCTATTGGCAACATTTATATCACATTCCAATATTGATCCACTTTGTAGCAGTACTGCATATAGACACATATAGTCGCCAATTTTACCAATTTTTTCCATAATTATTCAGAAGGAATAATTAAAGGGGTATTCTCGGCTGCCAAAATGATCTCTCTTCACGCTCCTGGTCAGTTTGTACTTCCTGCTTTGGCTGGAGGGCGGGCACCTCCACAATCATTGGTTGTTGTAGCCAGCAGCACCGTGCTCCTCTGCTCTGCTATTCTGTGTTCAGCTCTGCTATGCTAAAGTCCTTTCCATGGGGCTTGGATGTGTGGAGATTAATTACTGTAAATAAGGTGCCCTGGCAGGAAAGCTGTTCTCACTTTAGAGCAGTGAGGCAGCAAGACATCAGCCCGGCTGATAACACAGAGGGGTGCTCAGGGACCTAGACAGCAGCTGTAAACATATCAGACAGTTTGGAGTGCCTAGCACAGCTAGAAGGTAACTAGAGCCAATTGCAAAGTTTCATAATTTTTAATGACCTACTGTTTTACAGAAATACAGAAAAAGAGTATAGCACAATGAGTTCATGGTGAACCCAAGTACTTATGTAAAAAGACATGTTAGTAAGGTAGCATGACCCATGGATGCAGATTGCTGCTAAATGGCAAGTGCCAAAGCTGAGTGCTGACACCTGAGCTAGGTTAGTATGTCAGTATTCTTTTATATTACAAATAGATACTTGCAGGGGGCAGGGATGCCTACTAGAGATGACCGAGTACAAAAATGCTCGGGTGCTCGATACTCGAGACAAATATTTTCCGATGCTCTGGTGCTCGTTTCGAGTAACGAACCCCTTTGAAGTCAGTGGAAAACTCGAGAATTTTTGCAGGGGACCAAAGCTCTGCGTGAAGGTTGCGTGAAAACCTGGAAACCTCAGAAAATGATGGAAACAACACAGAAATGGACAGGAAACAGCAGGGGCAGCATGCACAGTGAGGATAGGTATAGCTGAACTACAGATCCCAGCCTTGGCCGTATTTACCACTAGGCACCCGTGGTCCGGTGCCTAGGGCAGCACCTTGCAGGGGGACAGCGCCAGGGAGCAGGGGGAAGGAAACAACTTTTTTTTTGTTTATAATTTTTGAGTCTCCCACTTCCCGTTCAAACTTGCCAGTAAATCTGGTGTCTTTTGGAGGGGGGTGGGTGGGGGTTATGGTGGAATAGTTCAGGTCGTGAGCTATTACCTACCAATCTACCAATCCTGTGGTGATAATTTCTTCACGCAATATGCAGACAACTCTAATCATTTATTCACACACACATTTCAGACAATGTTTCTGCATTTAGAGAAATGCATGTGGCCAAAACCACGCTCCTCCATGCTTCTCAAATGGGGTGTCCTCAGGTTTAGTGCTTAGGGCAGCAGAAGCTGTTAATACAGCTCTGATCCCAGCCAGCCAAGAGAATGTCAGCAACAGGAAAAATTGACTACTGAAATCAGATTTGAGGGTAGTTGTATAGAGTATGTCTGTAACTGGTGCTGTTTTTTTTTTTTAAGGCACCCGTTGCACAGGACACTGCAAAGTGAGGATAGGTATAGCTGAACTACAGATTCCAGCCAGCCAAGAGAATGTCAGCAACAGGATAAATTGACTACTGACAGCTGCACTACAAGTCCAAGCCAGCAGCCAGGAGTATAAAAAAAAATATGTTTTAAAAATATTAAGCTAGAAAGACTGTTGGGTTCTGTCGGATTCCTGGCTAGCCACACACTTATTCCCTGCCTAACACTCTTCCTGACAGACAGCAGCTCTCTCCCTATGCTCATCCTGCCTGCGTCTGAAGCGAGCATTGCGGGACCTGATTCTTATATGCCCAGGTCATCAGATCTGGCCAGCTAATCACTGCTATCGACATGTAGGGTTCCCACATGATGCGAAAGACTCTCCTGCATGATGATTGGCTGAAAAAAAAGCAAAACATGCAGGAAGAGGAAGATGCCATTGTCTCGAGTATCGCGAGATGCTCGTCTGAGTAACAAGCACCATTGAGTACCCTAATGCTCGAACGAGTACCAAGCTTGTATCAATAATGCATCCATGAAGGGGAATACACACAGGGGTAGCAGGGTGGGGGTGGATTACTACAGGGATTCATATATGGGGAAGGATTACCTACAGAAAGAATACCAATTTACCGGGGGGAGGGCTACCTACAGGAGGCTGCACAGAGGGGGCCTACCTTCTACATGGGGGACATAGAGGCACCTAACTTCTTTATGGGACATAGCGAGAATGCACAGAGAGGGCCTAACTACTATATGGGGGGCATAGAGGGGCCTATATTACATGGGTGCACAGAGATTATCTGTTTTATATGGAAGCACAGAGGGTCATTATACTATATGAAGGTACAGAGGGGCCTTGTCTACTATTTGAAAGCACATATTGAGCATAATTGCTTATTTGGGAACACAGAGGGGCACTGATACTGTGTGAAGCAATACAGCAATACACATAGGAAGTTTGTGTAGAGATGAAGATAACGCTGGAGCAAAGGAGCCTAAAATGTTTATTTGGCAGATCCTGTGAAGACGAGTCATGAAAGTAAAGAACTTCAATTAGAAAAAACATCACCAGCATAGAAGACACCCCCTGTAAGTTACTGGATATAACTGTACTATAATCACTTCCAAGGTCTGCAGAACCTGTGTACAGCTGCATCTACTTCTATATTGTCACTGCTGGGGGGGACTCCCCGCCTGGCCGCCACTCTCCCCCCACACATACCGGCTCCCGATGCATCCTGGTGTCCGCACTAACCGTCCTCTCCCGCACGTGCTGGCCAGAAAGCATCGGGAGCCGGTGTGTGTGTGTGGGGAGAGCGGTGGCCAGGCGGGGAGTCAGCCCTGGGATAGAGGGGAGGTTCCCTGGATCCCGAAAGGAGGAGGAGGGAGGAGCGCTCCTGTGTGATGAGCGGCTCCCCCCTGCGCCCGGCGACAGGCAAGTGATAGCCATAACCCAGCTACTACTCCCATCACCTGCTCATACTATGAGCAGATGATGGGAGCAGTAGTTCAGTGTATATAGTCATAATTAATGTACATTAGAAATTTGTATAACTTTCCATAAGTAATAACATATCAAAAATTTATTTTGGCCGGACTTCTCCTTTAATTAAACATTGGTGTAGACATGTACATTCCTTCATTGCAATAGTGTTCTGTAATAACAAAGTCCTAACACAGAACAATTGCCCCCCAATTGTTGGTGAGGCACAGCTGGGTAGACAGTTTTCACAATAGTGATTATAAGCTTCACAGTCCTTTCCCTGGCTGCAATATTCATTGCAATTCATTGAATTGTTGTTGTGGTACACCATATTTTCAGTGCAACAGTACTCCAGTAAAACTGCAATATGTGTGAGCACAGTCTTAGCAACTCAGTTAGTACTTATTTAATGTTATGCAGAGTTTAGGAAACAAAGGAAAGGTGAACTGTGCAAAGTTGCATGGATGCCGTTCATAGACGGTGAAGCCCAAGTAGCATCTTGGTCTATTGGGTGAGGCTCCAGTAGAGGAAGATTTAGAAGACCTACTTTAGAGGTCTTGTTTAGATATGGAGTCAGATCTGTTTTGGTAGCTTAGGTTTAGTGGTGGTTGTGGGGATACAAAATTAATTAGGCAGTTGGTTTTAATGTTCTGGTTTGTAACGAAGCAGCCGTGTGGCGCTGTCATTACAGTGTGACGCATATGCATACAGTTCCTCCACTCCGTCCATTACAGGCATTCCACTGTGCAGAACACGGAACATGTGAATGCAGCCTTATTGGTGTATTTTTTGTACAATTTGCCTGTCCTTTAATTTAATCCATATTTTTATTTTGATACTAACATGTCAAGAACAGAGTTAAAGGTCCAAACTGCAACTTCATGTGGCTTTTACATATTGAGTTAAAGGGAACCTGTCACCCCCCGTGCCGGGGTGACAGGCTTCCGACCCCCCGGTAGAGCCCCATATACTCACCTAATCCCGCCGGGTCCCGCTTCTGTAGGTGGTCGGGTGACGGAGATCTCAGCCGCTGCAGCCCGGCGCGCGCGCTGAGAGATGAATCCAACGCTCATAGAGAATGACGGAGCGCTGGACTCTCCTGTCATTCTCTATGGGTGTTGGACTCATCTCTCAGCGCGCGCGCCGGGCTGCAGCAGCTGAGATCTCCGTCACCCGACCACCTACAGAAGCGGGACCCGGCGGGATTAGGTAAGTATGTGGGGCTCTAACGGGGGGTCAGGAGCCTGTCACCCCGGCACGGGGGGTGACAGGTTCCCTTTAAACATATTAAATAAATGTCTTAAAGGGGTACTCCGGCAAAAATCTTTTTCTTTTAAATGAACTGGTTTCAGAAAGTTATATAGATTTGTAATTTACTCCTATTTAAGTCTCCCCATATTTATCAGCTGCCAGGGGCGTAGCTAATGTCTCTTGGGCCCTGGTGCAAGAGGTCAACTTGGGGCCCCCCCTTCCTCGATGCTATTGGTATATATATCTCAAGACCAATATTACCAATAATACCTGTATATAGGAAATATCACCATACATATTACCGCCATACTGTTACTAACCAAATCCTGTATACTGAGATCAATATTGCCAATAATATCATTATACAAGGGGCAAATATTATATAGTCATATAGAGGTAGCCCCAGCTCTACACAGGCTCTATACACTATATACATTACCGTGCAGTTATATCAAGTGACTCACAGAGGACGTCTTCTCTGATTGGAGTTCTTTCCTTTTCATCTTCTTCATCTGCCCTGGGCCGTTATGAGAACTTCTCCGAGCCACGAATCCACAGAATCTGCCAGACAGACATATTAGGCTCCTCACTCTGGCACCATCCTCATCTCTCTACAAACTGCACATCTGTATTGGCCCCTTTACACCTTCATTAAGTGGGTAGGCTGACTCTATGTGACCCCCCTTATAGTATATGCCCCCCCCTCTGTGTGGTCCACTATAGTACATGCCCTATTGTATACACCCCCGTGTAATCCCCCTTATAGATGCCCCCCCCCCCCCGTGTTATACTGCTACCCCTTTTATCCCCCTGCCCCTCATCATCATACTACAACCACCTCCATCATAATACTACTACCCCTTCATCCTCCTGCCCCTCCATCATCATACTACCCATTTCATCCTCCTGCTCCTCCATCTTTATATTACTACCCCCTTCATCCTCCTCCATCATCATACTAATACCCCTTCATCATCCTCCTGCCCTTTCATCATCATACCACTACACCCTTCATCATCCTCTTGTTCCTTCATCATCATACCACTACACCACTCATTATCCTCTTGTTCCTTCATCATCATACCACTACACCCCTCATCATCCTCTTGTTCCTTCATCATACCACTACACCCCTCATCATCCTCTTGTTCCTTCATCATCACATCACTACACCCTTCGCCATCCTCTTGTTCCTTCATCATACCACTACACCCTTTGTCATCCTCTTGTTCCTTCATCATACCACTACACCCTTTGTCATCCTCTTGTTCCTTCATCATACCACTACACCCTTTGTCAGCCTCTTGTTCCTTCATCATCATACCACTACACCCTTTGTCATCCTCTTGTTCCTTCATCATCATACCACTACACCCTTCATCATCTTGTTCCTTCATCATCATACCACTACACCCTTCGTCATCCTCTTGTTCCTTCATCATCATACCACTACACCCTTTGTCATCCTCTTGTTCCTTCAGCATCATACCACTACACCCTTCATCATCCTCTTGTTCCTTCAGCATCATACTACTACATCCTTCATCATCCTCTTGTTCCTTCAGCATCATACCACTACACCCCTCATCATCCTTTTGTTCCTTCAGCATCATACCACTACACCCCTCATCATCCTCTTGTTCCTTTATCATCATACCATTACACCCTTCATCATCCTTCATCATACCACTACACCCCTCATCATCCTCTTGTTCCTTAATACCACTACACCCCTCATCATCCTCTTGTTCCTTCATCATACCACTACACCCATCATCTGTATTCAAAACAAAAAACGCTATATTCACCTGTATGGTTTCCCAGCACTCCTGTCCCTGCTTGCATGAACAATGCCACCCATGCTGGCGGGGGCGGGGCCTCCCGGAACATGGTTTTGCCGGGGCTGTCTCTTCTTAAGCGGGACAGTCATGGCAAAACTATGCAGCACACACACCAGTGAGACGCTCCCTGCTCCGGAAGTACTTCCCCGGCGCACACAGACCTCACTGGTGTGTGTGCTGCCGGGGACAGAGCCAGGGAGCTGCAAGTCAGCCGGGGCCCGTCCCAGCCTCCCTCTTGTGATCGCAAGCAAAACATTGCTTGCGGTCACAAGAGGGAGTGGGAGGACGGCAGTGCAGTGGCAAGGGGGGGCCTCGCGGGCCCCCCCTTTGTAGCGGCCCGGTCGCCACTGTTAGCTGCTGTATGTCCTGCAGGCAGTGGTGTTTTGTTTTCAGTCTACCACATTGCTCTCTGCTGATATCTCTGTCCGAGACAGGAACTGTCCAGAGCAGAAGAGGTTTTCTGTGGAAATTTCCTACTTCTCTGGACAGTAACTGTCTTGTACAGGGGTGGCAGCAGAGAGCACTGTGTCAGACTGAGAAGAAGTCAACACTTCCTGTAGGACATACACCAGCTGATAAGTCCAAGACTTGAGATTTTTAACCCCTTAACGACATGGGGCGTACATTTATGTCCCTGCAGCCTGGGCCTTGGCGCAAGAGGGCGTAAATATACTCCCCGCCGGGGTACCAAGCTATGGAGCGAGCTCAGGAGCTAAGTTTGCTTCATAGTGGGTGAGGACCAGCTGCTATCAGCAGCCAGGCTCTTATCCTCAATGGCGGGCCACCATTAACCCCTTAAATGCCACAGCAATTAAGTGTAAGTGACAGGAGCATCTCCTGTCAATTACCGTTTGAAGCCCCGCAGCCAGCGTGACTGGGGGGGTCCCAATCGCACTGCCTGACTGCCGGAGGTATACTGCTTACTTCCATGCAGTCTGATTTTCTGATCTGCCACGGGCTACAGGCAGGCTCTATCAGAAGATCGCAGATAACACTGATCCCTGCTATGCTATGGCATAGCAGGGATCCGTGTTAGCAATTAGAGATGAGCGAACCTGGAGCATGCTCGAGTCGATCCGAACCCGAACTTTCGGCATTTGATTAGCGGTGGCTGCTGAACTTGGTTCACTCATCTCTATTTAGCAATCTAATGTAGTAATGTAAAAGTCCACTAAGGGGACTTAAAAAGTGTAAAAAAAAATAAAAAATCAATAAAAGTTTTAAAAAACATCCCAAAGCCCCTCCCCCAAAAAGTGAAAATCACCCCCCCTTCCCATTTTATACATAAAACACATAAATTTATAAAGTTAATTAAAATATTATATACCGTAGAGTGTGTAATTGTCCGATCTATTAAAATAAAGCATGGGGTATGGGGTAGTGATTTCTGACAGCCTTAAAATGAGTCAAAAGTGCAACCAGGCGGTGGGGAAAGCAAATCATATGCTGGGCTGTATAGCTAGAGGTATAACCAGTAGGAAGAGTGAGTATGTGATCCCGCTGTTTAGAGCTCTAGCGAGACCACATCTGGAATACTGTGTCCAGTTCTGGAGACCTCACCTACAAAAGGATATTGATATAATAGAACGGGTCCAAAGTCGGGCTACAAAAATGGTGGAGGGTGTCAGGCATAAAACAAATCAGGAAAGACTTAAGGATTGGAATCTGTATAGTCTGGAGGAAAGAAGGGAAAGGGGGGACATGATTGAAACCTTTAAGTATGTTAAAGGGCTAAATAAGATTCAGGAGAAATGTTTTTAGTAAAAAAAAAAAAAAAACTGAACTCAAGAACAAGAGTACACAGTGAGAGGTTAGTTGGGGGAAAGGTCAGAAGCAACGTGAGAAAAGAGTAGTAGATACTTGGAACAAACTTCCAGCAAATGTTCCATGCCTGGGATAAACATATATCCAAGATAATAAGAAGGGGAATACTAAAAGGGCAGACTAGATGGACCCAGCGGTCTTTTTCTGCCGACATTCTTCTATGTTTCCAATAAAATGGCCGCCATTTTAACGTAGTGAGAACATAGCAAAAAGATTAATAGAGGCTGTCCAGAACAACTTACTCTGCACTAAATGGGCCTAACTCCACTGAATACAATCTGTTTTGATTGTAAATTCCCACATTGTTTTGGAGAGGAAAAGTTCAGTGTATTTTGGAAATTTCCCTAGTACATCTTATTGTTATAGTCTATAAGTTTTTATTGCTGTACAGAAATGTAGAGCAAAGTTGGAAGGATTAATAATTCTTTAAATACCTTAGAAGCATTACATGACAAAGATCTGACAGTGTACGGGTATGTTCACACAACATACCCGTACAAAAAAATACATCTGTAAAAGTGTTGAATGAACGTACCCTAGAGCATTTTGTAAATGCATTAAAGATAATGCAAGCCACTAAGCTTTTTTGGGCTATGTTCACACACCAAAAAAATGACACCTGTTTTTATTGGACAGCAGTGATTTTATGGCAAATAGCATCTGTTATTTGGTAACAACGGCCATTATTTGCTGTTAAATGATGGATGTCTAAAAAAAAAGGCTGCCATTTTGTTGGCGTGTGAACATAACCAAGTCTATGTTCAGGACAGCTGTCATTTTATCACCTAAAGACCAATAACAATTGGCAGCCACAAATAATGGTCATGAACATTATTTGCAGTTGTCATTACCAATAGACAGCCATCTTTTGGTGCTACAATGACTGCCATCCAGAAAGACAGCCATCATTTTCTAGTTGTGTCAACATAGCCCTAAGGTATTGCCCAATGTGATAAAATTATTTTAGGGTGGGTTCACACAGGGCGACTCCCAGTGGAAATCTCGATGCGAGTTTTACAGCGAGATCCACTACGAGGTAAGGTCCTGGCAGGTCCCTGTGAATACATACTAGCAGCGGCCTGAAAGACCGATGCGAGTAAGTAATTCACCCGCCCCCTTAACCCCGACTGCCGCTGTCTGTATACATTATCTTTCTCCTCACTGCATGGGGTCCCGGCTTCCTGCTCCTTTGCCCAGCCAATCAGTGTGTTGCCCAGCTGCAGCCACTAATTGGCTGGGCAGGAGAGCAGGAAGCCGGTACCCCGTGCAGTGAGGAGACAGGTAGTGTAGACAGCGGCAGCAGATTAAGGGCTCCATTTGTCCCTTGTGCCGGACCCCCTCTGCCGCGTCATAAGCTGGTCAGCCGCGATTGGCTGAGCATAACTGTGCTCAGCCAATCGCGGCTGAGCACAGTTATGACGCGGCAGAGGGGGGCCGGCACGAGAGACAGATGGAGCGGTTTGGCCGGCCGCCCGAAGATGACATCATTGTCCCAAGATGGCGGATGGGGGTCGACACGAATCAGGTGAGTATAGTGTATCACACTTCCGGGTCTGGCGTGGGTGGGGGGGGGACACGGGGAAGGGGGCCATTCACTAACATAACATACATTACAAAGTTGTATAACTTTGTAATGTGTGTTTTTTTGTGAATAATTGTTTAGCGCTGCACTAGCCCTTTAAGAGGCGGGTGAATTATATACTCGCAGCGGTCTTTCAGACTACAACGTATTCAGACTACTATGTATTCACAGGGACCTGCCAGGACCTCACCTCGTAGCGGATCTCCCTACAAAATTTGCAGTGAGATTTTCGCTGCAAGTCACCCTGTGTGAACCCACCCTAAATCACCTGATGATCTAAAAATGACGGATAATGTGCCACTTTTTTCTAACACAAAACCTCAATATAATGGGGGCTAGAAACACAAACACAACTGGTGTAAAGTAGAAATGTCATAGTTGCCCCTAGCAACCAGATTCCACTTTTCATTCCTCACAGATTCTTTGAAATATGAAAGGTGGAATCTGATTGGTTGCTAGGGGCAACTGAGACAATTCTACTTTACACCTGTTTGATAAATCTCCCCAAAATGTGCAGCGATAACTAATCAGCAATTTTCATTGATTAAAGGGGTGTAATGCTGTTTGTGGCCATTTGAAGTCTATGCTGTGGCATCCATTTCATATTTTGACCAAACTTTCACTGTTGCATTAACTTATATATCAAGTTACACATTATACTAAAACTTTGTTATTTTGTTAAAAGACTGAGCTATATTCTTATAGATTAGTATGGCCTTTCTTATCTAGTTATTTGACAAACCTTCTGGTATTAATTGAAATCTGGAATCAACTTTTTGAAGGTTGTTCCTTGTCGCAAGTTGGAACTTAGTTATCATGTTAATTGCTTGTCTACTTCATCTGAATTCTTGGAGCTGACCACTCTACAGCAGAAGATGCAATAGACTAATAATATCTGTATACTAAGTTTATACAACATAAGTATAATGTCCCTTTGGTGTTGTGTTGTGTGATATGCTGAGGGGTTGTATTGCTGGGTGGCGTAGTGCAACCTTAGGGCTCACCTTCTGAAACTTTCCTGTCACGGTGGGGTCCGAGGGTGCTGGGGCCCCTGTCCTCTTCAGCATACACACAGGGACATATAATTTTTAATAAGATTCTTCACACAATAGCAGTGAAAGTATATTAAGACTTTACTTGAAGGATAACCATGTACAATCCAATACAGGGGCATCTGATGATGGCAAACTGTTGGCTTGATCAGAGTCCTTTGCTTCAGGGGGAGGGATACCTGGGTTACTATAGCTTAGACTTAGACTGGATAAATAGGGTTTCAAGTAGACAGACCTGTTCCAGGGACTTTGCGGTTTTCCAGCCTTTATAAGGTACACTACCGTTCAAAAGTTTGGGATCACATTGAAATGTCCTTATTTTTGGAGGAAAAGCACTGTACTTTTCAATGAAGATAACTTTAAACTAGTCCTAACTTTAAACAAATACACTCTATACATTTCTAATGTGGTAAATGATTATTCTATCTGCAAATGTCTGGTTTTTGGTGCAATATCTACATAGGTGTATAGAGGCCCATTTCCAGCAACTACCACTCCAGTGTTCTAATGGTACAATGTGTTTTCTCATTGGCTCAGAAGGCTAATTGATGATTAGAAAACCCTTGTGCAATCATGTTCACACACCTGAAAACAGTCTAGCTCGTTACAGAAGCTACAAAACTGACCTTCCTTTGAGCAGATTGTGTTTCTGGAGCATCACATTTGTGGGGTCAATTAAACGCTCAAAATGGCCAGAAAAAGAGAACTTTCATCTGAAACTCGACAGTCTATACTTGTTCTTAGAAATGAAGGCTATTCCATGCAGGAAATTGCTAAGAAATTGAAGATTTCCTACAACGGTGTGTACTACTCCCTTCAGAGGGCAGCACAAACAGGCTCTAACCAGAGTAGAAAAATAGGTTGCACAACTAAGCAAGAAGATAAGCACATTAGAGTCTCTAGTTTGAGAAACAGACGCCTCACAGGTCCCCAACTGGCATCTTCATTAAATAGTACCCACAAAACACCAGTGTCAACATCTACAGTGAAGAGGCGGCTGTGGGATTTGGGCTTCAGGACAGAGTGGCAAAGAAAAAGCCATATCTGAGACTGGCCAATAAAAGAAAAAGATTAAGATGGGCAAAAGAACACAGACATTGGACAGAGGAAGACTGTAAAAAAGTGTTGTGGACGGATGAATACAAGTTTGAGGTGTTTGGATCACAAAGAAGAACGTTTGTGAGACGCAGAACAAATGAAAAGATGCTGGAAGATTGCCTGACGCCATCTGTTAAGCATGGTGGAGGTAATGTGATGGTCTGGGGTTGCTTTGGTGCTGGTAAGGTGGGAGATTTGTACAGGGTAAAAGGGATTCTGAATAAGGAAGGCTATCACTCAATTTTGCAACGCCATGCCATACCCAGTGGACAGCACTTGATTGGAGCCAATTTCATCCAACAACAGGACAATAACCCTAAACACACCTCCAAATTGTGCAAGAACTATTTACAGCAGAAGCAGGCAGCTGGTATTCTATCGGTAATGGAGTGGCCAGCGCAGTCACCAGATCTGAACCCCATTGAGCTGTTGTGGGAGCAGCTTGACCGTATGGTACGCCAGAAGTGCCCATCCAACCAATCCAACTTGTGGGAGCTGCTTCTAGAAGCGTGGGTGCAATTTCTCCAGCTTACCTCAACAGATTAATAGCTAGAATGCCAAAGGTGTGCAGTGCTGTAATTGCTGGAAAAGACGGATTATTTGACGAAAGCAAAGTTTGATGTAAAAACAATGTTATTTCAAATACAAATCATTATTTCTAACCTTGTCAATGTCTTGACTCTATTTTCGATTCATTTCATAACGTATGGTGGTGAATAAGTGTGACTTTTCATGGAAAACACAAAATTGTGTGGGTGACCCTAAACTTTTGAACGGTAGTGTACGTGTGAATAGGTACTTGAAGTTACTGAAGAGACTTGACGCTGTCAATGCTCGCTATTAGGGATAGTCCGAACCCGAACCTTCGGTAATGATTCCCGCTGTCTGCCCGCTCCGTGGAGCGGGCAGATCCAGCGGGAGGACCGCATGGAAAAATGGGATACAGCCATAGCCATAGGCTGTATCCAAGTTTTCCAGGCGTTACTAGCGCTGTATCCACCCGCTCCATGGAGCGGGCAGACAGCGGGAATCTGCTGCCGAGCGTTCGGGTTCATACGAACCCCAACCTTGGCAGGTTCGGACCATTCCTACTCGCTATCATGTAGGAGGAAGACGCATGGACACACTGACTTGGAAGTCAGGAAGATGTGGATGGTAAATGGGAGACCCTCTACCACTTCATCAATCTGACAGCAGGCACTAATAAATACAGAGGATGTCCTGCTGAGACTTAGAAGACACGTATTAGTCCTTATGGCTGACTGGAAACAGGTTAGGGGGTTGAAGATGGAGTCTGACAGGATTACTGAGGTGACGTAGGGTGGTTAGATGTGACTCTGGCAATGCCAAACTAACAACTGTCACTGATAAGACCGCACAGCCCTTCTGGGTAAAAGGTGGGCGGAGTTAGCTTTCCCCTGGCCAATCACTGTGTGATATTGTGATAGGTTGTAGGGGAGGAGCACTGATCAAGCTCAACACTTGTCTGATTAGAGATTAATACATAACAACATATTGAATAAATATATGACAGAAAACACTATCTGTATAAGAGAGTTAGGAAAAAGCAGCAAATACATAGGTCCCAATACAGACTGTCTAAGGTTGCCAATAGCAACAATACATCTCCAGACGCCTGACAATAAATACCTTTCTGGGCCATTACATAAGGGTGTTCAAGCCATTTTTTTTAGGTATAAAAAGTTGGAGCAGATCAGTGGAAGACAAAAGCATTCTGTACCTGTGTACAGGGATGCTCACGAGGTGTTGGTTGCCAGGGGTGCTCCGTTTTGCGCCAAATATGCTTCCACTAGTGATGATGATGTTTGGACAGATGATGGTTACGCTCCTAGTGATGGTATTCTATGTAGCTATGCAAAAGTGTTCGCAGTATCAGTCCATGTTAACATGGCGTAAAACACCGGCCGTTCTGTGACCCAGCCAGTGTTACAGAAGATAATCCTGGCCAATACCGCATTACTGGCCGGATGATCTTCCTTTCTGCTGACTTCGGATTCACTGCTGCACACAATGGAGTATGCTGCCGGAGCCACTGCTACAGTGAAAGGAGCCAACTGTTTCCGTCCCTTTCACTGTATGCTGAGGGTGCTAGGGTGCTGAACAGCTGATTTTGGGGGGGAGCTAGGTGTTGCCCCCTTTCCCATTTTATTTATAAAACACCTAAAAATAAAAAAACATATTATATATTGCAGTGTGCATAACTGTCTGATTTAATAAAATATAACAATGGTGTTACCGTACGGTGAACGGCATAAATGAAAAAAGCGGCAGAATTGCAGATTTTTTGTTACATTATATATCATTAAAAATAATAAAAAGAGATCAAAACATCCCACAAATATGGTATCAATGCAAATTAAAGATCAAGGCACAAAACAAACAGCTATGTTGGTTGAAAAATAAAAGTACTATGGCTTGTAAAAGGCGAGGAGGGAAGAACAAAATAGCAAAAAAAAAAAATATATAAAAAATGGTGCCGTCCTTAACCCCTTAAGGACCGGGCCTGAAATGGCCTTAAAGACCGGAGCAAATTTTATGAATTTGACCAGTGTCACTTTATTCATTAATAACTTCGGGATGCTTTTACCTATCCGGCTGATTCTGAGATTGTTTTCTCGTGACATATTGTACTTCACATTTCTTGTAAATTGGAGTCGATACTTATAACGAATCTTTATGAAAAAACCCAAAATAGCGTGAAAAATTGTGAAAAAATGCATTTTTCCAACTTTAAAACTTTTCTGCTTATACAGAAAATGGTTATACCACATAAATTATATATTAAATAGCATTAGCAACATGTCTACTTTATGTTGGCGGCATTTATTAAACTATATTTCATTATTTTTAGACAATAGGAAGCTTAAAACATTAGCAGCAAATTTCCAAATTTTCAGTAAATTTCAAAATCAGATATTTTTAGGGAACTGTTCAGGTATAAGAAAGTGTATTTGAGGGGACTGTGTGTTAGAAAGCCTCACGAAGCACCCCATTTCAGAAACTGCACCCCCTAAACTCTGCAAAAGCACATCCAGAAAGTTTTTTAACCCTTTAGGGGAGTCACAGAAATAAAAGCTAAGTGTGTAAGAAATTTGAAAATTTTAATTTTCTGTGCAGAGATTTTATTGTAATCCAATATTTTTCATAATTATAAACCTATTACCAGAGAAATGCACCCCAATATTGATTGCCCCGTTTCTGCAGTTTATAGAAATACCCCATATGTGGCCCTATTGCGCTATTTGACGCAACCACAAGCCTCAGATATAAGGGAGCGCCTAGTGAATTTCAATGGCTCCGTTATTTTTGGTCATTTTTGACTGTACCACTTCAGGTTGGCAGAGGCTCTGGGGTGCCAAAACCTAAAAAACACCCCTAAAGGGACACCATTTAGAAAACTACACCCCTCAAGGAATGTAACAAGGGGTGCGGTGAGCATCTGGACCCCACAGGTGCTTCACAGATTTTCCAAACAATATGGCTTGAAAAAAGACTAAAGTATTTTTTACACTAAAATGTTGTTCTAGTCTTCAATTTTTCATTTTCACAAAGGGATAAAAGGAAAAAAAAAACACAAAACATGTAGCGCAGTTTCTCCCGAGTACGGAAATACCCCACATGTGGACATAAAGTGCCAAGCGGGCGCAGGACGAGCCTCCAAAGGGAAGGAGCGCCAATTGGCTTTTGGAAGCTGGATTTCACTGGAATGGATTTCAAGGGCCATGTCGCATTTACAGAGCCCTCGTGCTGCCAAGACACTGGAAACCCCCCACAAGTGACCCCATTCTGGAAACTACACCCCTCAAGGAATCTTACAAGGGGTGCAGTGAGCATATGGACCCCACTGGTGACGGGCACAAATGTGGAAAAATGTGACGTGAAAGTGAAAATTTTCATTTTTTCACTTTCATGGCACAAATTTGTGCCCGTCATCCAGGGGTCCATATCCTCACTGCACCCCTTGTTAGATTCCTTGAGGGGTGTAGTTTCCAGAATGGGGTCACTTGTGGGGGGTTTACAGTGTTTTGGCAGCACAAGGGCTCTGTAAATGCGACATGGCGTTCATCATCCATTCTAGCCAAATCCAACCTCTAAAATCCAAATGGCGCTCCTTCCCTTCGGAGGCTTGCCCTGCACCCACATGGCGCTATATGTCCAGATGTGGGGTATTTACGGACTCGGGGGAAATTGCTCTACACATTTTGTGTTTTTTTTTCTCTTTTAACCCCTTGTGTGAATGATAAATTCAAGGCTAGACCAACATTATAGTGTAAAAAATTTAATATTTCATTTTCACGCCACATTGTTCCACATTTGTGCCCGTCACCAGTGGGGTCCATATGCTGACTACACCCCTTGTTACATTCCTTGAGGGGTGTAGTTTCCATAATAGGGTCACTTGTGGGGGGTTTAACTGTCTTGGCAACACAGGGGCCTTTTGAATGCAACATGGCCCCTCGAAATCCATTCCATCCAAATCCAGCCTTCAAAAACCAAATGGCGCACCTTCCCTTTGGAGGCTTACCCTGCACCCGCATGGCGCTTTATGTCCACATGTGGGGTATTTCCGTACTCAGGGGAAATTGCTCTACACATTGTGTTTTTTTTTATCTTTTAACCCCTTGTGAAAATGAAAAAATCAAGACAAGATCAATGATTTAGAGTAAAAATTAAAAAAAAATTACACTAAATGTTGGTCTAGCCTTGATTTTTTTCCATTTCCACAAGGGGTTAAAAAAGAAAATGAACACAAAACGTGTAGGGTAGTTTCCCCTGAGTACGAAAATACCCCACATGTGGACATAATTTGCCATATGGGCACAGGGCAAGTCACCAAAAGGACAGAGCGCCATTTAGAGGCTGGAATGGGGGATGGAGGCCATGTCGCAATTACAAAGCTCCTGTGCTGCCAGAACAGTAGAAACCCCCGACAAGTGACCCCATTCTGGAAACTACACCCCATAAGGAATCTAACAAGGGGTGCAGTGAGCATATGGACCCCACTAGTGATGGGCACATGTGTAGAACATGTGCCGTGAAAATAAAAAATACCATTTTTTTCATTTTCACGTCCCAAATGTGGCCGTCACCAGGGGGCCATATACCCGCTGCCCCCCTTGTTAGATTCCTTATGGGGTGTAGTTTCCAGAATGGGGTCACTTGTGGGGGGTTTCTACTGTCCTGGCCGCACAGAGGCTTTGTAATTGCATCATGGCATCCTCTAATGGGAATGGCGGCCATACCTATTTAGCTGGGGAAAAGGGACAATTCTAATTTATTTGGGGGTATTAGGCCAATTATTAGTTTATAAGGTTGAAAATGACAGGTGTCCATCAAATTCAACCTGTGTTGATCCAGAGGAAGGCAAAAACCCCTCGTGAGGCAGACGACAGTAGCCTCATCACAGGGGAAAAATTCCTTCCCGACTCCATAATGGCGATCAGAATAATCCCTGGATCAACGTGATCCCTGAAATAGGAATAAGGGACAGAATTTAGATAATGTAGAACCCCAGTGACGTGTGGTACGCCTTGGAGCGATCCAGTATACAGAGGCCGGGGTGATCAGGACAGGTGGCACACTGGTAAATGGCGTCCTTCCTGATCCCCCTGTTACACCACACTCTGCACTTCTTCTGGGGTCTCCCTTTCTCCAGTGTGGGGGACGTCGCCTGGAAAATGTTGTCCTGGTGCGATACGGGGTCCTTCATATCCAGAAGCGCTGGGTCCGCTCCATGGCTGCTAAATATTAGGGCTTTATTACTACTTCTGATATGTTCGGATCGTGCCGCAAGCTACAGTAGCTCGGGCAGCGAGGGACCGGAAGAGGGGGTGCTGGTATAAAAGTTATCCCCGTACAGGTGGTGACCTTTATCCAGCAGTGGGAAGATCAGTTCCCGGACGATGTCCCCACTAACTCCGAGGATGGGGGGGGGGGAGTGGGCATCTGGGGGCTGGATTCGGGTGTCCCTTCCTTCATACACTCTAAGGGTACGTGCACACTGCGGAATCGCGAAGGATAACCCTTTGTGCATTCCGCAGTTGGCACCCGCCGGCGGACTGATGCAGGCGCACGTCTCCGTCCGTGTCGTAGACTCCATTCTATGCACGGGCGGATTCCGCTCTGCGTCCAACGTGTTGATGGAATGACGGATAATGGAATCCGCCCATGCATAGGATAGAGTCTATGACACGGGTGGAGACACGCGCCCGCATCAGTCCGCCGGCGGGTGCCAGCTGCGGAATGCACGAAGGGTTATCCTTTGCCATTCCGCAGTGTGCACGTACCCTGGATCTGTAAGTGTACCCTGAGGTACTCTCACAGAGTTTGTAGAATTTCACGCCATACCGTCATCTCTTATTGGGACGGTACTGGCGGAAAAGACGTGTCTGGGGGGCAGCGTACGCTACGCTACTCCCAGACACGTCACTGGATGATGAGGAGGATGAGGATGAATGGAGGAACAAAGGACCCCCCATTCATCCTCACTGGCTGTTTCGGTGTCGGAGGCAATAATAATGTATGCGTCCGATACCGAAAACTCCCTGGGGGCCATCTTTATATGGGGATTGGTATATGGGGTATGTAGTGGTGTAGTGTAAAACTTTATTCAATGTAGTGTGGTGTAATGTAGTGTTTTTTTACGTGTTTTTTACAGTAAGTATACAAAAAAAACCTACGCCAAAAATGGTGTTGCTGATGAATGCCGCACTTATGTTCGGCACTTATCAGCAGACCGTGGCAGTAGGATATAAAAAAAAACCACCCTACGCCAAAAAGGAGGAGTTGCTGATTAGCAGCGCACTTTCGTGCGATGCTGATCAACACTCAGCGGCGATAGGGTGCGGAAAATAGGAAAAAAAAAAATTGGGAAAAAATTTTTTTTTTTTACTACATTCTGAACATCCCTGTAGTGGCTGATACGTGTATTACACTTAGCAGCCGCTAGGGGGCAGCAGAGCGCAAGATCCGAAAATAGACGACGCTGGAGCCGGAAAAATACGAAAAAAGACGACGCTGGAGCCGGAAACAGACGATCGGGACTCACGGAAGAAGCCGAAGTCCCGACAAGATGAAGAGGACGCTGGGAACCCGGAAGACGCCGATCAGGACCCCGGGACAGGTGAGTAATGTACAAATACCTGCTCCGGACCCCTCAGCTACCTAGCTGAGGGGTCCGGAGCAGGTATTTATTACTTGTGGGGACTTTGATCGCCGTTCACGGCGATCGGGACGGTGGTACCGTGACCACCATTACTTTTTACAGTAATGGCGGTCGGTGCCGTCCTCGGACAGCACCGACCGCCATTTTTTTCCGGGTCATCGGGCCACCGATGGCCCGGAAAGGTTCCGATCGCCGCTATGGGCTTATCAGCCAATAGCGGCGATCGTCGGCATGGGGGGGGTTAACAACCCTCCATGCCGACAGGGAGAGATGGCCTGCTATGTATTATAGCAGGCTATCTCCCCCAATCGGGACCCGGCCGGCCGCGGCGCCCGTTTAAAGGGCTGACGTACCGGTACGTCATGGGTCCTTAAGTGACAGTGATCCATGACGTGCCGGTACGTCATGGGTCCTTAAGAGGTTAAAGCGTAACTGTCATTTCAGGGTAATTTTTTTTAAAACATTAAATATCAATAGTACAAGCGATTTTAAGAAACTTTGTAATAGGTTTTATAAACCAAAAGAGTTTTCTTCTGTAGTGAAAAAGCAATCTCCCAGCCTCCCCCCTCACATCAAATGAAGCAGGATTTCTGTCTCCATTATGTGGCTATGGAGAGGGGAGGGGCTGTTAGGAGTGACTGAGCACGGAGGATTTCTGCAAAGCACAACACCCTGCAATCTTCTCTCAGTAAGTTCATAGATAAGCACTGACCTTTCTGACACCTGAATTTAGCGTTTTAGGTGCCCAGAGAGTCTACAAACAGCTGACCTTCATGTCACCTCTTCCTGCTCCCTCATCTCCCTCGGCCCCTCCCCCCTTCATAGGCTTACAATGGAGACAGCAGAACCCGTCTTCACTGGCTTCTCTGTAATGAAGACGTGTTTGCCTGATAATGCACAGATAAGAAGTCAGGGGGGGGGAGGCTGGGAGATTGCTTCTTGAGTACAGAAGGAGGCTTTTTTGGCTGATGAAACCTATTACAGAGTTTCTTAAAATCGCTTATACTACTGATTTCTGCAATAAAAAAAAATATGACAGTTACGCTTTAAGGCCAAGATCCAATGTGTCCTTAAAGGGTTAAAAAAAAAACCAAGCAGATATACAGCATGGAAAATAGGGCGAGGGGACTGCTCCCCTAATGAACACAGCAGAAAATAACTAGTCCACAGTATTTTTTTTATTTTTTTCTATTAGCCAAATGGAAAAACAACGGCCGTTCTTACAGCCAGAATTTATGAACATGCTCATTATTTTGAGCCGTTAGAACCAATTAACAACGGCCGTTCACATAGTTGTTGTTACAGCCTGGAAACATAGTCTCACAGACGAAAAGGCACCACCGTTGGTCTAATACCATTAAAATAACTTTTATTAAATACCATCTAAAAGAGGGATACACCTCACAACAATTACACATATATTCATAACTGTAGTATAAGTATGAAAAGTGCTATACATATAGAGCAGGGAGGTGGTATTGAGATCTAAGACAGATGTTGGTAGGTGGAAGGGAGGACACAGGTAAAGTGGGCCCTGTTCTCCTGAATATAGTCTCTCCCTACCTTTTGGGGTACCCACCTCCTTAACAGGGTGGCCCCAACCACGGTGACAGTCCCTGCTCTGTTAACGTGCCCAGGAAAACAAAATAAACGGACAAACACAGAATGATAATGTGTTGTGACACATGTAATGTGTAACATAAATATATACAAATATACCAAGACGTGTGGATATCACATCTACTATACCACAATTACGCTTTTAAATAGAATATAAACAATTCCTTATATAAACTTGTTCCTATACAAAGACGTGTGGATATCACATCTACTATACCACAATTACGCTTTTAAATAGAATATAAACAATTCCTTATATAAACTTGTTCCTATACAAAGACGTGTGGATATCACATCTACTATACCACAATTATGCTTTTAAATAGAATACAAACAATTCCTTATATAAACTTGTTCCAACGCGTTTCCCCTGAGAGATACCCCAGGTTCATCAGGGAACATATCTTAAATCGTGCTATGGTAAAGCATTGGCAGCGTACTCGGTATACACACGCTTTAAGTTGAAAGCGAAACCTCAACAAGGTGCAGATACACTGATATAGTGATAAATACGTCAGCCCTTATAGCAGTATAACGCGCCACATCAAGTCCCTATCAACCATGTATAAGAGCCATACTAGATGGGGCCCCCTTACGTTGCAATCCAAAATAGCTGCAACCTTAACTAGAAACTGCATGTAGACAATAGACCAATATTAATAGATATATGTCTATAACGATAAACAGATAACTTAGCTGTAGCAGTTATTTGGAGTATCTGGATAGGTGTCCAGTAGTCAACTCCAAGGGTCATAGATGAGACCTGTGGCGGCTGACTATGTTGGTACACATGTTGACCACATGTACCAACATAGTCAGCCGCCAAAGGTCTCATCTATGACCCTTGGAGTTGACTACTGGACACCTATCCAGATACTCCAAATAACTGCTACAGCTAAGTTATCTGTTTATCGTTATAGACATATATCTATTAATATTGGTCTATTGTCTACATGCAGTTTCTAGTTAAGGTTGCAGCTATTTTGGATTGCAACGTAAGGGGGCCCCATCTAGTATGGCTCTTATACATGGTTGATAGGGACTTGATGTGGCGCGTTATACTGCTATAAGGGCTGACGTATTTATCACTATATCAGTGTATCTGCACCTTGTTGAGGTTTCGCTTTCAACTTAAAGCGTGTGTATACCGAGTACGCTGCCAATGCTTTACCATAGCACGATTTAAGATATGTTCCCTGATGAACCTGGGGTATCTCTCAGGGGAAACGCGTTGGAACAAGTTTATATAAGGAATTGTTTGTATTCTATTTAAAAGCATAATAGTGGTATAGTAGATGTGATATCCACACGTCTTTGTATAGGAACAAGTTTATATAAGGAATTGTTTATATTCTATTTAAAAGCGTAATTGTGGTATAGTAGATGTGATATCCACACGTCTTGGTATATTTGTATATATTTATGTTACACATTACATGTGTCACAACACATTATCATTCTGTGTTTGTCCGTTTATTTTGTTTTCCTGGGCACGTTAACAGAGCAGGGACTGTCACCGTGGTTGGGGCCACCCTGTTAAGGAGGTGGGTACCCCAAAAGGTAGGGAGAGACTATATTCAGGAGAACAGGGCCCACTTTACCTGTGTCCTCCCTTCCACCTACCAACATCTGTCTTAGATCTCAATACCACCTCCCTGCTCTATATGTATAGCACTTTTCATACTTATACTACAGTTATGAATATATGTGTAATTGTTGTGAGGCGTATCCCTCTTTTAGATGGTATTTAATAAAAGTTATTTTAATGGTATTAGACCAACGGTGGTGCCTTTTCGTCTGTGAGACTATAATAGTACATACCACTGGGTCGACCCTACCGTAGGTAACAGACCTATAGATTCTTCTGTGTTTTGGAATATTCTTCAGCCTGGAAACATAGCCTGAGGCTATGTTCACACACCGTACTTTTCAATTAAACCTCTTAAGGACACATGACGTACCGGCACGTCATGTGTCCACAAGAGGTGTTCAGAGCGGGGCCGCGCTCTGAACCGCCGCGATCCCAGGTGCCGCGTGTAGCCTGGGGTCGCGGCTATTAGTGGGCACGGTCTGATCGCCATGCCCGCTAATTAAGTAATCGGAGGCAGCTGTCAAATCAAAGTTGACAGCTGCATCCGATCACTTGTATGCAGCCGTCCCTGGTGTCTAGTGGCGGAGATCGCCCCCCCCCCCCCGGACGTTGTCCCGGAGGAGCGATCTCCGTGTCTTTTACCTGCCGGGGTCCGCTCCAAGATAGCACTGACCCCGGCTCGGCACTTGGTTGTTTTCGGCTGCAGCAGCCGAAAGCAATCAAGTGCCTATCTAATCGATCTATGCTGTATAAATATATACAGCATAGATCAATGAGAGATCTGAGTGCATATACTAGAAGTCCCCCAGGGGGACTAACCCCAGGGGGGCTTCTAGTATATGTGTAAAAAAAAAAAAAAAAAAGAAGTGTTGTTGTTAATAAAAAGCCCCCTCCCCTAATAAAAGTTGAAATCACCCCCCTTTCCCCATGTTATAAATAAAAAATAAATAAATAAACAAACAAACATGTTTGGTATCGCTGTGTGCGTAATCGCCCAAACTATTAATCACATTCCTGATCTCGCATGGTAAACGGCGTAAGCGCAAAAAAATCCCAAAATGCAAAATTGCGCATTTTTGGTCACATCAAATCCAGAAAAAATGTAATTAAAAGCGATCAAAAAGTCGTATATGCCCAATCAAGGTACCGATAGAAAGTAAACATCATTGCGCAAAAAATGACACCTAAAACAGCCTCATAGACCAAAGGATAAAAGTGCTATAAGCCTGGGAATGGAGCGATTTTAAGGAACGTATATTTGTTAATAATGGTTTGAATTTTTTACAGGCCATCAGATAAAAAAAAAGTTATACATGTTATATATCGTTTTAATCGTAACGACTTGATGAACATAAATAACAAGTCAGTTTTACCCCAGGGCGAATATTTATGCAAAAATTCAGCCTGTCATTGCAAAGTACAATTAGTGATGCAAAAAATAAGGGCTCATGTGGGTCTCTAGGTGGAAAAATGCAAGTGCTATGGCCTTTTAAACACAAGGAGGAAAAAACGAAAACGCAAAATTTAAAATTGGCTCCGTCCTTAAGAGGTTAAAAAACTCTGTTGCTTTCGATTTACACAAAGGCCATTCTTTTCATAAAGAAATTAATTCCATTAAAGTCAATGCAAACAACCGCAGTTGTTTTATACAATGTATTGAACAACGTCCATTGTTTGCTATGGCCATCGAAATAATGATCATATCAATTATGCAATTTGCGCTTAAAACAACAGCCGTTGTTTCATACTCAAAACAACTGACATTTCTTTAAGTACCAAATAACAGCCGTTGTTAACAGCGTGTGAACATAGCCTAAAAGTAAATAAAGTGGTATTTACATCAGTGGGTTGACAGCTCTCGAACGTCTGTATGCCATATACTATTTGTGTCCTTAGTTGAAACCAGGATGAGAACAGGGGTGAGTCACTGCAGAATCTGAATCACAATGATCTATTTTAGTAAATGTGTTCATATTAATATTACAAGTGATAGCAATAGAACATACTGTATATAAGGGAAAGGATGACATTTGATCTTTTGCTGACATCACTGCAGGATTTAGAGGAAATAATAGTTACATTAGCTGTATGAATACAGGCAGTAGGGACATAAAAAGGATGAGAACATCACACAGCCAGTGTAGTAAAGTTTTATTCTTTATTCTCCAATATTACATGTTTCATGGAGTAAGAGCTCCTTCATTTAACCACTTATCAGCTTTCCGCGAGTCCTTTACAGTTTTACCCAACCCGCACTCAGGCTGATCACAGGGGGCTCTGCACTGAAACCCCCTGCAATCAATCAACAGTCTGGTCCCAACTGTTTATCCCTTTATATATGCTGCGGTCTCTATAGAGACATGTAAAGAGTAATGTAAGGAGAGAATGACACAGGGAGGGAACTCTGTCTGTCATTCTTTGGCGCTGCAGCAGCAGGATCCCAGCTATAATACACAGCCGGGATCTTGCTATGACTTGTATGCAATGTTTTATTTAGTCCACACAAAAAGAAAAGGTTACGTTTTGGTGGGTGCAACCACCTTACTTGATAAAGGTGGTTGTACCAACTAAATGTCACTTTTTCATTTTGTGTGGACTAAATATAATACTACAAAAAACTTTCCTAAATGTGCAAGGTAATGTGAGCAAGTAAGGGGGCATTCACATTATCCATGATTCCAGTCCGGAATCACGGAACTTCCAACATCATGGTTTATTATTATGGCGAGAGTGCCTAACCAATTTAGATCTTCAGAGTACAGTACTGAAACAGCCATAAATATTTTTGGTTTTACATCATATTTTATGGAAAATGAAGTGCTTCCTTACAAAGTATAATTGGTGTTGCAAAAAATAAGACCTCAAATGGGCCTAAAGGTGAAAAAAGTTAAAGCAGTATGGCCTTTTAAACATGACGAAGAAAAAAGTGCAACAGCAAAAAGTGACTCCGTCAATAAGGGGTTAAAACGGTTAAGCCATGTTCACACAGCGTATCTTTTAAATAAATCACATGTCAATTCTTTGAGCGGATCGTAGATTGTGCTTGAGAAATCACATTGAATCAATGGGACAGGTGAAACTTCAATTCGCATCTGCAGCTTTGCAACAATCTTGCCTTTCTTTTGCAACAATTTAAGTGAAAAAAACTATTGGGGTAATAAATTTTCTAAATGGAAAATAAATTAAATACCTTGAGAGGTGCATTTTTTTAAAATGGGGTGATTAATGGGGTGTCTAGCATAAAGGCCCCTGAAATTCACTTTAGTATTTATCTGGTCCCTAAAAAATCTTGACATTTTTAAATTATAGTGGTGGGCTTGGAAGCAGGGTGGCATATGCCCCCCAGGCCAGTTCCCCAAGTGCATTTAATGGCAGCCATTATCAGGGCTGTCTCTATAACTGGGAGGCGCTGCTGGACCTCACTGCTCAGGGGGCACAATTATTTACTCTGCTTAGCAGATGATATTTCCCTCCCCCCCCCCCAAGGTCAGTAGAGAGACAGAAGAGAGGGACCTGCTCCATGCCCAAATTAGGTATGAGTATGAGGTTTTGTTTTCTTTTCATGTTGGAGCACAGCAGGGGACATTTAGTTTGGGGGCACAGCACAGATGACATTATTACTCTGTGGGCACATGGGCACAGCAGTGCAGGTGGCATTATTACTATGGGGGCACGGCAGGGGACATTACTACTATGGGGCACAGCAGTGCAGGGGGCATTATTACTATGGGGTGGACATTATTACTATGGGGCACAGCAGTGCAGGGGACAGAATTACTATGGGGGGCACAGCAGTGCAGGGGACATTATTACTATGCTGGCACAGCACAGGGGGCATTATTCCTATGGGGCAAATCAGTACAGGGGGCATAATTACTATAGGGGCACAGCAGTGCAGCAGGGAACATTATTACTTTGGGGGCACAGCAGTGTAGGGGACATTATTGTTATGGGGGGCACAGAAGGGGGCATTATTACTATATGGGGCACAGGGAACATTATTACTATATGGAGGGCACATCACACAATATTATAACTATATGGTACACAGCAGGGGGCTTTATTACTATATGGGGGCACAGCAGGAGGAATTATTACTATATGGATAAGCACAGCATGGGATCCTACATACAGTGGGCAACCCACTTACTTACTCATTTTACTGCGCATGACACCCAAAAGTGGAATTACTACTGTTTGGGACCTTATGGATAGAGTGTGGAAAGCGTGGAGCCTAAGATGTTTGTCTGGTAGGCTCTCTAGACATAAAATGTAGCTAAAAGAAATCATCATGCAGAGGAAAATGGAAAGAGAACATCTCAGATCAAAGAAGACATCACCTGTGTGTCACTGAATAACTTTTTTTTTTGTTAAAGGGGTAGTGCGGCGCTAAAAAATTTTTCACAGAATAACACACATTACAAAGTTATACAACTTTGTAATGTATGTTATGTCTGTGAATCGCCCCCTTCCCCGTGTCCCACCACCCCCGCCCGTGTACCCGGAAGTGTGTGGTGCATTATACATTACCTGATCCGTTGTATAACTTTGTAATGTGTGTTATTCTGTGAATAATTTTTTAGCGCCGCACTACCTCTTTAAGTGTAGAACATTATTTGTCAGGGATGCCTAAGGTAAAAAAAAAAATAGGAAACATGTCAAAAGTTATTGATCAATGCAAGCCTCACTGCTCATCAGATGATATAGCTGTGTCATCCACTCACTATCTGGCAGCTCTAAACTCAACATTTCCCATAGACTTCTATAGAGACTATTGACAGACTGCGCTGCTGGCCAGGAAGGGATCATACTGTCTTTATCTCTCCCTGGCTATATATTCTGATAAGCAGTGAGACCTGTTCTTACCTGCACTGATTAATAACTTTTGACATGTTTGCTGACATGACTGCAGTGTCCTGCTTCTGTACGAGACATTGGAGGACCGGAAGCTGCAAGAGGCAAGTCTGGGAGCAGTGATGCTATGCTATGAGGGCACAGGGACAGGTAAGTATAGATTCTTCTTTATGCCCCCCCTACCGGCTCAGAAATGTTAGGTCGGCCAGAGTTCTCCTTTCAGTACATGTGAACATACCCTGACGTTTGGCAGCGACTCATGGGCCATTGCTGTGTGCTTGCCCCTCAGGCTAAGATTTGCCAGCCTGCCCCTGTGAAATTATCCTGAAAATATTAAAAATTGCTGCTAAATTTCTAAAATCTGTGACATTCTAACAAAGTGAAAGAATGTTAAATAAATGATGCTAAAGTACACATACTGTAAATGTAAATTAATACCTAATTTATGAGGCACAAACATCTTTCTTACAAGTGGATAATTTTAAACTTAGAAAATTGTTCATTTATTTTTACAAAAAAACGTTGAACATATCAACCAAAATTTACCACTAACATAAAATCACAAAATAATTGATCAATGAAGTTCTTGTGCCAGTAAAAACTGTCCCTGTTCTGAAAGGGTTAAAGATGTCCTAACATGTCATCTTATTACTGGCGTTATGACATCCTCTAATTCTGTAATGTCTTGAGCTGAGAGAGATGACATAATTGCTGACCAGAAATGCTAGAGAATAATTTAGCTTGTTATATCTTCCAGGAACACAATTAGTTTGTATTTTTGTATTTGAAGGCTATTTTTATATGCTTTATTTAGTTTAATCACACAAATAAATATTTGAATGGTCCATTTGGCATTGATATTCAAGAAATTCTGTAATAAAGTAACTATATATATATATATATATATATTTTTTTTTTTTTTTTTTTTTCACTGCCTCTTGTTCTGCTTCGTATTCATTAATACAACGGCAGGGCTATCTAAGCCCTGCAGTTCCTGCACTTTGCTCAGATCAAGTGCTGCTGCACAGCGCAATACAGAGCTCTCTGGAGTACTCCTTTAACATGGTTACCTGATAGGAGACCCCATCATACCCCTGAGGCTAGAGATTCCATGAAAGTACCCTCTGCTGAGGACAGAGTGCCAAGGGTCCAGAATGTGATTCTATCACTATAAAGTTTAAATAGCTAAACTTTCAATAGTTTTCGTTCAATAACAGTGAACAGAAACTTTGTTTCCAAGTTAATGTGGTTCATGTGTGTGCAGCAAGCTTCATACAATCCAAGCTCAAAGACATTTAATAATGGAAAGTATTTCCTATTTAAATGTAAAACTTTTTCCAATCAGTTTTTCTATAGTTATGCAGTATAAGTTATAAGCAATTTTGGTTTTACTTCTGTAAAATTAAGTTTTACTGTTAGTTTCAGTTTATTTTAATGAGGTAAAAGACTATACTGGTCTATTATTAAGTCCAAAAGTATTATACTCAACTAAATAGTTAACTATTCGTTTTAACCATTATTGGGACCTTGAAATATAATCTGGATATCAAGATCATTTCTATTATTACGTTTTAAAGTATTACTAATGATTATAATAAAAAGATGGAAAGATGACTGAATGGCTCAATTTACAATTCATAAAAAACACCATCAAACCTTGTTATTCATAACTATAAGGCTGGGTTCACACTACCTTTTTGAAATCCGTTTTTTTTTTTTTGTGCATCCGTTTTGATCCGTTTTTTTCCATTGACTTCCATTGTATAAAAATCTGATATTACTGTCGCTCTTTATATTCCTGGTGGGCTTAGCAAATGATGCTCCGGTGTTCCCCTGAGTGATGTGTAGCTGCAGGGCCAGTGAACGCACTAAAACATCATCATGTCATTTCTGAAGTACCTATAAAAATATCCACCAGAAAATTACATGTTGGTGGCCCAATGGACATCACTAAACAAGTGTTAGGGATGCCTTCTCCTTCTCATCCATAGCAAGGATACAAGAGCCTCCATGGCCTACATTATAGTTCAAATGTAAATTATCACTATAAATATATATTATAAATCTATATAAATGCATATTGATATACAACCAGAAATGTTTTCTAATTCTCATGCTTGGGGAGCTGAAAGAACTGCTGTTGCATCAACTCTATCCGCTAGATTGTTAGGAAAGCATACCTCCAAACTTTTTGGACGGCCAAAGAGGGACACTTGTAGTTCACTCTAGAAAAATATTACAGACATTTTCCTGTAGTAACATAACAGGGCCTCCCATGTGCTACTTAATAACCCTTTAATGATGGAGCCAGTTTTCAGTTTTGCGCTTTAGTTTTTTCCTCCTCGTGTTTAAAAGGCCATAGCGCTTGCATATTTTCACCTACAGACCTGCAGGAGCCCTTATTTTTTGCAACACCAATTATACTTTGCAATTACAGACTTCATTCTTTCATAAAATATGCTGCAAAATCAGAAAAAAATGTGCAGTGAAATTGAAAAAAAGGTGCAATTCTTTTTATTTTAAGGGGTTTCGTGTTTACATCATTTGCCCTATGGTAAAACTTGTTATCTATGTTCCTCAAGTCAGTACGATTACAACGATATGTAACTTCTATAACTTTTATTTTATGGCTTTTAAAAAATTAAAACCTTTTTAAAAAAAAACTAAATGTTTTTAAAATTGCTCTATTCCCATCCTTATAACGCTTTTATTGTTTGGCCTATGGGGCTATATGAGGTCTAATTTTTTGCGCCATGATCTGTTCTTTCTTTCGGTACCTTGTTTGCATCTATGCGACTTTTTGATCACTTTTTATAAAATTTTTTCTGGATTTCATGTAAACAAAAATGCACAATTTTGCACTTTGGCGGGTTTGTGCACTTATGCCGTTTACCGTGAAAGATTAGGAATGTAATAATTTAATACTTAAGGCGATTACGCACGCAGCGATACAAAATATGTTAATTTATTTATATATTTATATTTTATTTATAAAGCGGGAAAAGGGGGTTATTTAAACTTATAAGGGGAAGGGATTTTTTTTTTATTAATAAAAACACTTTTATTTTCACATACAGTAATAAGAAGCCCATAATAACACTTTTATTTTCACATACAGTAATAAGAAGCCCAGTAATATACACAGCCCATGAGATCAATGCTGTGTATATAGTAGCGCAATGATCCATCAGATCAGTGCTCTTTTACTCTGGTCTGCAGCAGACCAGATACACTGATTGCAGAGCCGAGATCAGAGTCATTCAGACGCTAAGCCCGACCGGCTCAGTAGAAGGGATCTCCCCTCTGCGATCGCATTGCGGGGGGGCGGGAGATCCCCCCACTAGACACCAGGGATAGGGGAGCAAAAACTATTTAAATGCAGCTGTCAGCCTTGACAGCTGCATTTTAATAGTTAATTAGCTGGAAGCGTCAATCGGCCACGCTGGCTAATTCCTGCGGTTCTTGGGTTGCACATAGCAAGCCGGGACCGCGGTCTGCAGAGAGGGCTCACACCAGGAGCGCTCTCTGTTTACCCTTAACGGCGCATGACAGGTATACTCCTCATGCATGATTAAGAGAATAATGACAAAAATATAACACTAGGTAAATATTTACCTTTTTTTAACCCCGCTCAATCATGTGAGATAGCAACTAAACTATTGTAACACACAGCAAGTAAAAGATGATTAGGAGAAACTATTGGCCTAAATTTATCCAATCTGTCAAGGAACTCGGTGACTGGCCCAACATCATTCATGCAGTTATCAAGCTCCTGCATAAACAACACAGGCCTAATTTCATCTTTGTGCACAACAATGCCCCAGCTCTTCGAGATTGCATCATTAGACAATGGCTGCTGGAGACTAGGGTACCTCAAATGGAGTGGCCTGCACTCCAGACCTGAATCCAGCCTAAGTAGAGACTTGGAACTCTTTATCCTAGAACCTCAATGACCTGAGGGCCGCCCTTCAAGAAGAGTGAAATGCCATGCCCCAGCAGACAGTAAATCAACTTGTGAAAAGCATGAGACGCTGATGTCAAGCTGTCACTGTTGTTGGCTTTTGTTTTAATAGTTTGAGATGAGGCAATCTCATTGCATTCTTCTACATAAATGCCCTATTTTCATGATATAATATCACTTCAGCATTAATGTTTTACATTTTCTATAAATTTCACCCACAAAATGATAGTTGGATAGTTGATTGTTTACTGGGGAAAACTTATTTACCCCTTCAAGACAGAACCCTTTGATGCACAAAAGTCCGGGTCAAATTAATGCAATGTTTCTCCGCCTTCTAAGAGCCATAACGCTTTTATTTTTCCACCTACAGGGCTGGTTGTGGTGTAATTTTTTGCGCCATGATCTCTAGTTTTTATTAATATCATATTGGTGTAACAAAAAATTTGGATCCCTTTTTATTAATTTTTTTCTGATATATAATTTATTAAAATCAGCATTCCTGGTGTGTGTGTGTTTTTTTTTTCCATTTACGCCGTTCACCGTACGGGAACAATAATGTTATATTTTAACCCCTTCAAGACCGAGCCTATTTGCACCTAAAAGACCAGGCTCATTTTTCAAAATCTGACCTGTCTCACTTTATGCGCTTATAGCTCAGTGATGCTTTAACGTATGCTAGCGATTCTGAGATTGTTTTTTCGTCACATATGGCACTTTATATTAGTGGCAAAATTTGGTCACTACTTTGTGTGTTTTTTGTGAAAAACATCAAAATATCATGAAAAATTGAAAAAATAAGCATTTTATGAACTTTGAAATTCTCTGCTTCTAAAAAAAGAAAGTTGTATTAAATAAATTAGTAACTAAGTCACATTACCAATATGTCCTCTTTATTCTGGCTTCATTTCATAAACATATTTTACTTTTTTAGGGTGTTACGGGGGTTAGAAATGTATCAGCAAATTACCACATTTTCGTGAAAGTTTCCAAAACTGATTTTTTTTAGGGACCAGTTCTTATTTTAAGTTGATTTAGGAGGTTTGTATACTGGAAACCCCCATAAGTGACCCCATTTTGGAAACTAGACACCTTAAAGAATTAATCTAGGGGTATAATGAGCATTTTAACCCTACAGGGGCTGGAGGAAAGTATTCACCATTAGGCTGTAAAAAAATGAAAAATTAAAATTTTCCAATAATATATACATTTAGATTAAAGTTTCTCATTTTCAAAAGGAACATGAGAGAAAAAGCACCCCAAAATTTGTAACACATGTTCTCTTGAGTACTACGGTACCCCATATGTGGGCGTAAACCACTGCATGGGCACACAGCGGGGCTCAGAAGGGAAGGAGCGCCAATTAGCTTTTCCATTGCAGATTTTGCTGAAGAAGTTTCCGAGCGCCAGGTGCATTTGCAGTGCCCCTGTAGTGTCAGCAGAGAGAAAAAAACCCATAAGTCACCCCATTTTGGAAAGTACACCCCTCAAAGAATTCATCTTGGGGTAGGATGAGCAATTTGACCCCACAGGTGTTAGAGGAAAGTATTCAAAATTAGACAGTAAAAATGAAAAACTCAAATTTTTTCCAATAATATGTTCCTTTAGTTTGAAATTTTTCAATTTCACGAGGAACAAGAGAAAAAAAGTACCCCAAAATTTGTAACGCAGGTTCTCATGAAAACAACGGTACCTCATATGTGAGCATAAACCACTGCATGGGCACACAGCGGGGCTCAGAAGGGAAGGAGCGCCAATTAGCTTTTTCAATGCAGATTTTGCTGAAGAAGTTTCTGAGCGCCAGGTGTGTTTGCAGAGCCCCTGTAGTGCCAGCGGAGTAAAATCTCGCCATAAGTCACCCCATTTTGGAAAGTGCACCCCTCAAAGAATTCATTTTGGGGTGTGGTGAGCATTTTGACCCCACAGGTATTAGAGGAAAGTATTCAAAAGTAGACAGTAAAAATGAAAAACTCGAATTTTTCCAATAATATGTTCCTTTAGTTGGAAATTTCTCAATTTCACGAGGAACAGTAGAGAAAATCCACCCCAAAATCTGTAACGCAGGTTCTCCTGAGTAGAACGGTACCCCATATGTGGGCATAAACCACTGTATGGGCACACAGCCAGGCTCAGAAGGGAAGGAGCGCCAATTAGCATTTTCTCTGCAGATTTTTCTGAAGAAATTTCTGAGCACCAGGTGCATTTGCAGCGCCCCTGTAGTGTCTACAGAATAGAATCCCCCCAAAAATCACCCCATTTCGGAAAGTACACCCCTCAAAGAATTCATATTGGGGTAGGATGAGCATTTTGGCCCCACAGGTATTAGAGGAAAGTATTCAAAATTGGCCAGTAAAAATGAAAAACTTGAATTTTTCCAATAATATGTTGGTTTAGTTTGAAATTTCTAAATTTCACAAGGAACAGGATAAAAAATGTACCCCAAAATCTGTAACGCAGGTTCTCCTGAGTACAACGGTACCCCATATGTGGGCATAAACCACTGTATGGGCACACAGCAGGGCTCAGAAGGGAAGGAGCGCCAATTTGCTGGAGCAAAACCGCAGCTAGTAACAGTTATTAGAATAGCGCAGTTACTAAAATACAATAAAAAAAATTAGATTACAGGTAATGTGGGGTGGTTACGGACAGTCTGGGGTGGTTCCGGGTAATCTAGAGGTGGTTACGGGCAGTTTGAGGTGGTTACGGGCAGTCTGAGGTGGTTACGGGCAGTCTGAGGTGGTTACGGGCAGTCTGGGGTGGTTACGGGTAATCTGGGGTGGTTACGGGTAATCTAGAGGTGGTTTCGGGCAGTCTGAGGTGGTTACGGGCAGTCTGGGGTGGTTACGGGCAGTCTGAGGTGGTTACGGGTAATCTGGGGTGGTTATGGATAATCTGGGGTGGATACGGTCAACATGGGGTGGTCACAGGCAACCTGCTGTGGTTACGGCAACCTGGGGTGGTTACAGGCAACCTGGTGTGGTTAGAGGCAACCTGGTGTGGTTAGAGGCAACCTGGGGTGGTTAGAGGCAACCTGGGGTGGTTATGGGCAACGTGGGGTGAATACGGACAACCTGCTGTGGTTACAGACAATCTGGTATGGTTACAGGCAACCTGCTGTGGTTACGGACAATCTGGGGTGGTTGCGGACAATCTGGGGTGGTTACAGGCAACCTGCTGTGGTTACAGGCAACCTGCTGTGGTTACGGATAAACTGAAGTGCTAATAGGTAATCTGAGGTGGGTACCTGTAATCTGGCGTGGTTACGGGCAATCAGGAGGGGGTCACTGGCAATTTGGGGTGGTTAGAGGCAAGGTGCATTGTTCAGAGGCAAGGTGCGGTGGTCAGATGCAAGGTGCGGTGGTCATAGGCGATGTGCGGTGGTCATAGGCGACGTGCAGTGGTCAGAGGCAAGGTGCGGTGGTCATAGGCGACGTGCGGTGGTCATAGGCGACATGCGGTGGTCAGAGGCGACGTGCGGTGGTCAGAGGCGACGTGCGGTGGTCAGAGGCGACGTACGGTGGTCAGAGGCGACGTGCGGTGGTTGCGTGCAATCTGGGGGGTTACATGTAATCTGGCATGATTACAGGCAATCTGGGGTGGTTATGCCCAACCTGCGGTGGTTATGCCCAACCTGCGGTGGTTAGGGGCAACCTGGAGGGGTTACAGACAATCTAGAATTGTTACGGATAGAGTGAAGTGCTTATAGCTAATCTGGGGTGGTTACATGTAATTTGGGGTGGTTACAGGCAATCTGGGGTGATTACGGACAATCTGGAGGGGGTCACTGGCAACGTGTGGTGGTTACGGGCAACGTGCGGTGGTTACGGGCAACGTGCGGTGGTTATGGGCAACGTGCGGTGGTTATGGGCAACGTGCGGTGGTTACGGGTAATCTGGGGGGTTACGTGCAATCTGACGTGATTACGGACAACCTGGGGTGGTTACGGGCAACGTGCGGTGGTTACGGGCAACCTGCGGTGGTTACGGGTAATCTGGGGGGGGGTTAGGGGTAATTTGGGAGTAAACTGTAATTATTACTATAATAAAAAGTGTGTGTTTTATTTTTTTGTATGTTTGTCACTTTTTGTACTTTGCACATTCATTTTCACTGTATTACTATGATTACTGTGATATTTTCTATCACAGTAATCATAGTTCAGTGACAGAGACCAAATTGGTCTCTGTCACTTTAAATTTTCAGAGCTGGCTGCTTCTGGCGCGCATGCGCACATCAGAAGCAGTCAGGACGTCGAGGAGGAAGGAGCTCCGTCGGTTCCGGTGAGTATATGGGGAAGGGGGGGTGACTGGGGGACGGGGGTGACAGGGGGGGTGACAGGGGGGGTGGGGGGCGACTTGGGGGGTGGGGGGACATCACTTTTTATCCCCTGTCACCAATCATTCATGGTGACAGGGGATAAAAAGTGCCGGCGGCACATGGCACAAGCGATCAGCGGTATATAGTATATACCGCTGATCGCTTGTACCAGGACCCCACAGGGGGGGTCCCGATGACTGCCCCATGCTCTCCGCTACCTCCGGTGGCGGAGAGCATGGGGCTTTCATTCATTTTTCTTGCTTGATCACTGTGAACAGACATTAGTCTGTTCACAGTGATCGCGGCGGCCATCTTGGATCCGATGGCCGCTGCGGGAGGGGGGGTTAGTGACTGGGGCACTAGGGGGCTGATCTGGGGTCTGATTTTTACTTATTTCATCTCCCCCCACCGTGGATTCACGGTGGGGGGAGATGAAATACAGCGGCGGCACCGGCCCATTAGTGATCGCCGTTTCGGCGGTCACTAAGGGGTTAATGGGGGTCAGCTGCGGAATCGCAGCTGATCCTCATTATCTCCGGTGCTGTACACAGATGAGAGCGGGATCGCTGTCCCTGCAGCGATCCCGTTCTCATCACAAAGCCCCTGTCAGTCAGGAACGTATATGTACATTCCTACTGCACGGGGCATGTGCAATAGGAACGTATATATACAGATGGCTGACGTGAAGGGGTTAATAGATCGGATAATTCCGCATGCTACAATATGTAATATGTTTATTTTTTAATATTTTTATTTTTAATAATGGACAATGGGGTATTTTAAAATTTTATTGGGAGGGGGTTTATAAGGGTTTTTTAATACTTTGAAAAACGTTTTTATTACACTTTTTTAACACTTTTTATCACTGTAAAACATGCAATCAATTGATTGCATGTACTGATCTATGCTATGCCATAGCCTGTGGGCACACGCGATCAGGACCCCGCGGCATGGCTGCAGGGGTCCCGATCACTCAGTGACAGAAGCTATAGATTGCAGTGTTTAAGGGGTTAATGAGACGCAGCTGCGGGATCGCATCTGCCTCTCATTACTTACGGCCCAGGACACATTGATGTGTGCGGGACCGCTCTCACTGCAGCGGTCCCTCAAACATCAGAAGCCCCTCAGTCAGGAACGTATATATACATTCCTACTGCATGGGGTATGTGCAGTAGGAACGTATATATACATGTTACTGACGGGAAGGGATAAAGGATTCAGTAACAGTTCATTAATGGTCACAGACAAATCTATGTTATCCCCAAGGACTGTCAAACCTTTTCTTGACCTGGGTCTAATGATGTTTCAGAATCTTTGAAAGGACCCCTATAAAAGGCCCATATATCCCAAATGCAGCATACAGCAAGCACATTAACAAAACTCCCTTGTGCACATGAGCTTTTAAAATGCAGAAAGCGGTTTATGACCTTTTGCTCTTGTCTGCTCTTCTAAATTGTAAAATGGTTATCATAATTTTAGTTTTACTATATAACTTGCTATTGGGCGTGTACCTAAAAATAAATTAGCAAAAAAAATTGATAAGTTTAAATAAAACTGTGAATATATAGGGACTTAACTCCTGAACCTCTGAGGTGGAAAGATTCCATTACTGAATTTAGTTTGCTAAAGTGATATGAATAAAGGAAGAGACCAGGAAAAGGGATTTATGAGAAGTGAATAAATGTGTCCTTTGCTGAAAGCATAGCTATAAAAAAGGAAATCACTTGGGAACAATTCTTTCCCACCTCTTTGACACCTTGTGCTTGAGAGAAGTAGCTGCCAGTAGTGATGCTGAGAGACAAAGCAAAGAGAACAGCACAGTATTTGTAGATGCAGAAAACAGAAAACAAGACCAGAAAACAAGGCAAGCATCTCACAGATATAGGTGTAATGAGGCAGAGGACCACAACAAAACTACAGGACTTCAGTGTAAAAAATTTACCTACCACAAAACTGCTCATTAGCTTTATACCGCTGTCAAATAAAAACTAGAACTATAAACTATAAGAAGTTAAAATATAATTTTCTTATTAATTTAGATCCTATACATGGGGGTTGGCAGAGCTTTACTTTCTAGCATCTAGCACCTCTTAATAAGTCCAGGAAACCTAAAGCCATCAGGCTGTTACTGAAGACCAGCATGTGAAACACTGTTACTAAATTGACCCTGTAGATGTTATGCCCATGCCTGTTTGGACCTCGGCTCCTGGTATACACTCGAGACTGCACTCCTAGTCATGAGTTTGTATACTATATCTTATTTGTTAGTTGTGATAGTATTATTTGTATCATGAATCATTCTTCTTGGTCACTAGACCGAAATTGAACTGCCGTTTACTTATTTTCTGTAAGCATAATTCCTTTGTTATATATATATATATATATATATATATATATTAATACCTCGGTTTTCGAACGCTTTGGAATTCGAACTGCTTGGTATTCGAACTAAAATTTACCCAGAAGTAGTGTTTGGAATTCGAACTTTGCTCGGTTTTCGAACGTTTTTGCGAGCATGGATGGTGGGTTGTACCTGGCAAGTTAAGCAGTGGTGAGGCTTCACATATAGTACAGTGCTGTATAAGACTGCTGGAGTGCATATACAGTGCAGTACTATCACAGGCAGTGCACCACCATCTCCCATACATTACAGTGCTTGGATGGGGGGGGGGACGCTATACAGTAAAGGATGGGTGAGGAGTTGATGACCACTGTACTATAATTGCTGGTTCTGATGAACATTTCTTATGTTTAATGTCCTGTACAGTATAGTGGTGTTCTGTACTGTAGTGATTATACTGAGCACTTATCAGTGTAATAAATGAGTGTTGTAGGTAATTATTGGAGGCTGCTGGAACCAATTAATCACATTTACATTATTTCCTATGGGAAGACATTGCTTGGTTTTAAAACTGCTTGGTTCTCAAACTGCCTTCCGGAACCAATTAAGTTCGAGAACCGAGGTACCACTGTGTGTGTATGTATGTATATATATATATATATATATATATATATATATATATACACTCACCGGCCACTTTATTAGGTACACCTGTCCAAATGCACGTTACCACTTAATTTATAATCAGCCATCCACATGGCGGCAACTCAGTGCATTTAGGCATGTAGACATGGTCAAGACAATCTCCTACAGTTCAAACCGAGCATCAGTATGGGGAAGAAAGGTGATTTGAGTGCCTTTGAACGTGACATGGTTGTTGGTGCCAGAAGGGCTGGTCTGAGTATTTCAGAAACTGCTGATCTACTGTGATTTTCACGCACAACCATCTCTAGGGTTTACAGAGAATGGTCCGAAAAAGAAAAAACATCCAGTGAGCGGCAGTCCTGTGGGCGGAAATGCCTTGTTGATGCCAGAGGTCAGAGGAGAATGGGCAGACTGGTTCGAGCTGATAGAAAGGCAACAGTGACTCAAATAGCCAACCGTTACAACCAAGGTAGGCAGAAGAGCATCTCTGAACGCACAGTACGTCGAACTTTGAGGCAGATGGGCTACAGCAGCAGAAGACCACACCGGGTGCCACTCCTTTCAGCTAAGAACAGGAAACTGAGGCTACAATTTGCACAAGCTCATCGAAATTGGACATTAGAAGATTGGAAAAACGTTGCCTGGTCTGATGAGTCTCGATTTCTGCTGCGACATTCGGATGGTAGGGTCAGAATTTGGCGTCAACAACATGAAAGCATGGGTCCATCCTGCCTTGTATCAACGGTTCAGGCTGGTGGTTGTGGTGTCATGGTGTGGGGAATATTTTCTTGGCACTCTTTGGGGCCCTTGGTACCAATTGAGCATCGTTGCAACGCCACAGCCTACCTGAGTATTGTTGCTGACCATGTCCATCCCTTTATGACCACAATGTACCCAACATCTGATGGCTACTTTCAGCAGGATAATGCGCCATGTCATAAAGCTAGAATCATCTCAGACTGGTTTCTTAAACATGACAATGAGTTCACTATACTCAAATGGCCTCCACAGTCACCAGATCTCAATCCAATAGAGCATCTTTGGGATGTGGTGGAACGGGAGATTCGCATCATGGATGTGCAGCCGACAAATCTGCGGCAACTGTGTGATGCCATCATGTCAATATGGACCAAAATCTCTGAGGAATGCTTCCAGCACCTTGTTGAATCTATGCCACGAAGAATTGAGGCAGTTCTGAAGGCAAAAGGGGGTCCAACCCGTTACTAGCATGGTGTACCTAATAAAGTGGCCGGTGAGTGTATATATATATATATATATATATATATATATATATATATATATATATATATATAGTATGTAATACCATTTACTTTATGTGGGATTAATAAAATTTAGTATTTTTAGCAATATTTGTTGACTCCAGTTTTTGGTGTGAATAGGACTTTACAGGTACCTAACACTAAATATTTCAGTTTAGTCTTCTGTTTCTGCTTTGGAAACTCTACATTGCCCTGATGTGCTGGAAACAAATGTCATGGCATTTTGATAATGCAACTGCCTAGATTAAGATCACTGCTGAGACCCTGACCGATCAAAACTTGGGTGACCATTCAAAAGAACTGTGTGTAAGTTGATACGTTGCATTGCTTTGTACTGGATTATGTGAATAAAAACTTTATTGATTAATGCAATTGCTGCAGAACCACTTTGTATTGTATGTCTAGTGCTCACATCGGAGATTGTGAGCCTTCCAGCATGTATCCACCCTATACTTTAGTTATTGTGAATCAAGTTTCAGGTGCTGTTAGATCACCTTTTGTTATGACCCTGTGACATGTCAAAAGTATTTTTGTATGACAAGACTCATTTACAGCTAAGACATCATAAAAAAAAAACACAAGCAAAAAAGTTTTCTTGTTTGATCCATAGATTAAAAGTATCACCAAAAGTACCACATTAAAAGTAGTGTGCTTTCTGGGGAAGAACGTGAAGCATGCATTGGGGTGTAGAGTGCACTGCTTTATGACATGCATAAGGGTATTGCTTCATAATAGTGGGTTTAGGTTTTAATATTATAGGGTCCTTAGATATGTTGCACTGTTGCTCCAACATATTTATTGCAGGCTTGCAACTATATTAAAGGGACTAATGCTGTGTTTACACAGAACGATTATCGTTCGAATTTTTGCAATAATGATTGCATTTGAGTAAACACAGCAAACGATCAAGCGATGAGCGAGAAATCATTCATTTTGATCTTTCAACATGTTGTCAAATCGTCGTTCGTCGTTCGCTAAAAATTTGCAGATGGCTTAGTGGAAACAGTCTTTCAAAGATTCACTCTATGTGAAAGATGGGCTTTTCTAACAATTTACATGCTGATCGTTACTAAAACAAAACTGTTGCTTCAAAATCGTGAAACGATCAATTGGGCGAATTATCGCTTTGTGTAAACGCAGCATAAATAAAATTCATTGTTCTGTGCAGCTGTTTGGAGATATATTCCAGAATAACGAGGACTCTGAGAACCACACACTAGTCCTCTCCACTATGCGACTTTGCTATTCACAGGTTAAGGGATAAGTACTTGACCGAAGGTGGTCTGCCACTCCATTCTGATGGGAGACTTGGATCAGTCTTTATATAGGAATATATCTGCATTGCATCTTCATTTTACTGCTATTTCATAAAGATACTTGGTCTCCTTGGAGAATGCCAGTTTCTTCTTGCTATATACCTGGCCTGCTGCAGTTTCCCCATCTTCACCTACAATTTCAGACAGCATAGTGCTGGCGGGTACCCAGTACACCTCAAGATCAGTGTATGCCCTCATTGTACACAACATCAGGGATGAGCAAGGGAAGAGGATGAATGGGAGGTCATTAGAAGACATTGACATCGCATCACTTATGACATCATTGTGTAATTCATGCAGGTTTAAAAGTTTTTGTAAATTGAAACTTAATTTTGCTGGAATAAATAAGTGTATCATCCCAGACATCATTTTTATAGCACTGAGGCCCCAACCATTGCCTATGTACACAGGCAGATTAATAAACTTGCATATATAATGCCGCATGTTATATAGTCTGTGGTCAACTGGCAAACTTAGAAAGCTAAGCTGCTCTTTGACCTGCTCAGCATCATTATAAAATATAAATGAACCTTGTCCATGGGGGAAACATTTGTAATTGCATGCATGACTTTTAAACTTTACTTCCACTAGCTGAAGGAGATTTATATGCAATGTACAGTCTGCAAATGGCATTTCAGTAGAAAACAATCAGTGCCCATAATTCCATGAATTTTATTTCTAGTAAATGTTAAACCAGAACATAGTGTTCTCAATTATTATACTTCAGGATACTAATTATAGTACTTAGCAGGTCAACATAAATTCTTTGTCAATACCTGTAAAATTAGCATTTTTATGTTGCATTTAGAGAAATGTATTAGTTGACAGAAATTTACCTAAATTTAACCATTTGTGAATTTTAAGCTAATCACTTCTAAAATCATAGGCAGACAATGATGTTTGCATTTTTTTTTAACTGCTAATCTCAGAAGTCAATGCTGGTTAGGATACATAGGAAGACTGTCATTAGGACTGGCATACTTGTATGCCAGTCATAAGTAAAGCCCTGCCCCCTTTTTCCTGGCTGGATTTACTAAGAGGCATACTCGTCTTAGCAAAGCTGGCCGGCCCTGCACCCAGAACAAGCTGTGCACAATAAATCTACACATGCTTCCAGGGGATGTAGCTTCGTATCATGATTTATGCCTAATAAGGCATGGGAGGAAACCACATCTCATCCCTGCCTTACCCTTGTCGAGCCGCCCCTGCCCGCCCATCAGGAAAGCGAGGGATACGTCAGGCATACGGCAGGGAGAAGGGGTGAATCTGTACCTTCTCCATTGCGTATGCCAGTGACGCAACAATAGTAAATGTCCCCCATAGAGTGTGCCAATTGTTTTTTTTTAATATCCAGATTTTCTAATTGCAGCCCATAGTTACCAGTCGGGTTACTATAATGCTCATGTTTCCTATTCAACAAGCAAAAAAAATTTTTAGAAAAAAAAACAAAAAAACATGAAATAGTACTTCTTATGTTACACAATTTTACAAAACTAAAGAAACCCAACATTTGAAATTATGTGCTGTGTCTCATATCACATACAAACATACAGTCAACACAATTTTTCATGGGATGGGATAAAAAATGGGGGAAAAAAGTCCTCATTTTTTCTTTAGGGTCCACTAATGGTTTTGGCTTAAAACAAGCATCAGAAACTGCACCAAACTGTACTGTGTGAACAAGACCTCAAAGAGTTTCCCTTTAAGGCTATGCTCACACAATGTACGAACAATGGATGGTGTAGTGAGTACCAAAAAATGGTAATTATTGCACTGAAAATTGCATTGAATTCAATGCAGAACGTCTGGACATGTCAATTATTTCCACTGCCGTACCAAACAACGGCAGATGTTCAATGCATTGTGAGAAAAATGGCCGGCACAGACAATATTTAGACATATTTAGACTATGTTCACACTACGTATCTTTCCGGCCGTAGTGCGAACCGCGAATATACGCACGTAGTTTTGAGGTTGATGCGTTCGCTTGAAAGTATACGATATACGGCCGCCCAATGCAAACTACGTATGAGCTTACTGCCGGATACAGTGCTGTAAAAAATGAACAAGACCATTGTTTGAGGACGGAAATGTTCCAACTCACGGCCGTGGATTTCCTTGCGGTCCCGTACGGAGTACTTATTTCAGCCAAATTGAACGTGATTTTTAGATCCAAAAGGTTCTGTGTGTTTTATTGGGCTGGACGAAGATTTCCAAGTAAATGACCTGTTTCAGATCGCTTCGAAACAAACTAGGGAAGCATAACTCTACTACGGGCGTATGTTCGCGGTTTCGCCGCATGTTCGTAATCCGGCCGCATGTCTATTTTTTCCACGGCCGTACTTTCAGCCGCACATGTACGGCTGCATACGAACTATGGCCGGACTCATACGTAGTGTAAAGATAGCCTTAAAGTGTCACTGTCGTTATAGCTTTCAAAATCTAAATCAACAGTATATGTGATATAAAGCAAGTTTGCAATTTACATTTATTATTTTTATTTTTCGTTATCATGCTGTAAAACAAAGCTGAACTTGGTATCCAGGTCTAGTCTCCTAAAGGCAGATTTTAGTCTTGTGCTGGTTGAAAAAAAAGAGACTAAACTTGCTTTATATCACATCTACTGTTCATTTAGATATTAAAAGTTATAACGTCAGTGACACTTCAACCCTTTGAGGACCAGGCCCAAAATGACCCAGTGGACCGCGCAAATTTAGATTTTTGTGTTTTCATTTTTTCCTCCTCCCCTTTCCTCCTCCCCTTTCAGTTTTCTATCTACAAGGCCATGTAAGTGCTTGTTTGTACTTTGTAATGGCATCTTTTATTCTACCATAACATGTATGATGGAACCCCAAAAATATTATTTATGAAGATATAAATTGGTGAAATCGTAAAAAAGAATGCAATATGGTAACTTTTGGGGGGTTCCTGTTAGAGATGAGCGAACCGGGTTCGGGTTCGAGTCGATCCGAACCCGAACTTTCGGTATTTGATTAGTGGGGGCTGCTGAACTTGGATAAAGCCCTAAGGTTGTCTGGAAAACATGGATACAGCCAATGACTATATCCATGATTTCCACATAGCCTTAGGGCTTTATCCAAGTTCAGCAGCCACCGCTAATCAAATGCCAAAAGTTCGGGTTCGGATCAACTCGAGCATGCTCGAGGTTTGCTCATCTCTAGTTCCTGTGTCTACGTAATGCACTATACGGTAAAAGCGACATGATACCATTATTCTATAGGTCAGCCCGAACACAACCATATGCAGGTTTACACAGATTTTCTAATGTTATATATATTTTTTTTTAATAAAATTCTTTTTTTTGGCAATTAACTATTAATAAAATGGGCCTATTGTGACGCTTATAATGGTTTTATTTTTCCACCTACAGGGCTGTATGGGGTGTCATTTTTTCAGCCATGATTTTTAGTAGGGATGGTCCGAACCCTCCGAGGTTCGGGTTCGTATGAGCCCGAACGCTCGGCATCAGATTCCCGCTGTCTGCCCGCTCCGTGGAGCGGGTGGATACAGTGGGAGGACCGCCTGGAAAACTGGGATACAGCCTATGGCTATGGCTGTAACCCAGTTTTCCAGGCAGTCCTCCTGCTGGATCCGCCCGCTGCATGGAGCGGGCAGACAGCGGGAATCGTTACCGAGAATCGTACGAACCCGAACCGAACTCTGTTTGGACCATCCCTAATTTTTAGTTTTTATTAATACCATATTTGTGAAGCTCGGACGTTTTGATCACTTTTTATTAATTTTTTTTTTATATATAATGTAACATAAAATCAGTAATCCTGTAACTTTTTCCCCTCTTTTCGTGTACGCCGTTTGCGATGGCACTTGTTTTATTTTAATAGATTGGACAATTATGCACACTACGGTATATTATATGTTTATTTATTTATTTTTATATGTTTTATTTATACAATGGGAAGGGGGGGGGTGATTTAAACTTTTGTTGGGGGAGGGGCTTTGGGGTAGTGTAATAATGATTTAAACTTTTTTTTTTGTTTTACACATTTTAAGTCCCCCTGGGGGACTTTTACATATATTACTTTGATTTCATACACTGATCATTGCTGTGCCATAGGCGATCGGACTGCACGGAGGCAGGTGAGAGACCTCTGGCGGTCCGATACAATGATCGGTACGTGACAGGGGACTGCCCCTGTCACTTACACTTAGACGATGCGGTCGCTCTGCGATTTAAGGGTTTAATGGCACGCTGCAGCGCGATCGCTGCAGTCTGTCATTAATGGTGAGGTGCCGGCTACTCACTGCAGCCGGCCCCCACCTCCTACGAAAAGCACTCTGCTCCTGAGCGTGCTTCATAGAAAAGGGCGTACCAATATGCCCAGGGTCGTCTGGGCACATAGTATACACTCCGGCCAGGATCCCTAGCGGCACCGCAAGAAACTGATGCGCATGGATACGCCCGCATCAGAACTCAGCAAGGCTAAAGACCGGTCCGGTCTGCTGCGAATCCAGTATGTGTGAAGGTTCCCTTACAAGATGTTTTTGCCCATATTAATCCTAATTAATTTGACGTATATTACGTCATGGCGCCACTAGGGTACTTCAGAGAGGGGCCACGCCACGACCCTGCTCTGAACTGCAGCGCTCCCGGTTGCTTTTAGTAGCCAGGGGCCGCGGCTATTAGTGGGTCCGAGCCAGGACAGTTAAATGCAGCTGTCAAACATGGCATGAAATTGAAGCAACATTATTCCCTGCCTTGTAAGAGCCATAGGGGTTTTACTTTTCCACCTACAGGGCTAGTTGGGGTGTCATTTTTTGTACCATGATCTCTAGTTTTTATTAATATCATATTGGTGTAAGAGAAAAATTTTAAATTTTATTTTTTAAATATAATTTTAAAAAAATCAGTAATCCTAGTGTTTTTTTTTTGCTTTTCATTTATGCCGTTCGCCGTGCCTAAACAATATTGTTACATTTTAATAGATTGGACATTTCCGCACGCTATATTTTGTAATAGGTTTATTTTTTTATATATTATTATTTGTATAATGGAAACAGGGGTAATAAATGTTTATTGGGGCATTTTTATTAGTGTTTTTTTTAACCCTTTCATGCCAACAATATGTATATTTAAGTCAGCTGACATGAAGGGGTGAATTGAGCATGCTCAGTAGCTGAGTCCATTCCACGGACATCGAGAGTTGGTTACTATGTTAAGGAGACCCCCGGAGCTAATGACTGACATTGGCGATCCCACCAGTAGCAGTGATTTAACCCTTTTAGTGCTGCCTTGTAATCAGTGGCGTAACTACCGTGGTCGCGGGGGTCGCCGCCGCGACCGGGCCCGCCACAAAGGGGGCCCTCCCGATCAATCACTCTTGTGACCGCAAGCATTGTTTTGCTTGCGGTCACAAGAGTCCGACTCCGTCTTCCCCCGGCTGCTGCACGGCTGCCGGGGGTGTCGCGTCTTATCCCCGGCAGCGCATGCATCCCAGAGCTCCCTGCGCGCCTTGGGCCCTGACTTCCGGTTCCGGCGCGCATCTGGGGATGCGCGCGCTGCCGGGGATAAGACGCGACATCCCCGGCAGCTGCGCAGCAGCCGGGGACAGACCGAAGGAGTGAGGATCAACGTGGGAGCGCGTTGTCAGGTGAGTTAAGTTTTGTTTTGTTTTTTATCAGGGTGGGGGGAAAGAGGGGGGCATCTATGAGGGTGGGGGGAAAGGGGACCATCTATAAGGGAGGAGGGGGGGTGAAGGGGACCATCTATAACGGAGGAGGGGGGGGGGGTGAAGGGGACCATCTATAAGGGAGGGGGGTGAAGGGGACCATCTATAAGGGAGGGGGGGGGAAGGAGACCATCTATAAGGGAGGGGGGAGAGGGGGCCATCTATAAGGGAGGGGGGGGAGAGGGGGCCATCTATAAGGGAGGGGGGGAGAGGGGGCCATCTATAAGGGAGGGGGGGAGAGGGTGCCATCTATAAGGGAGGGGGGGAGAGGGGGCCATCTATAAGGGAGGGGGGAGAGGGGGCCATCTATAAGGGAGGGTGAGGGGAGAGGGGGCCATCTATCAAGGAGGGGGGAGAGGGGGCCATCCATAAGGGAGGGTGAGGAGAGAGGGGGCCATCTATAAGGGAGGTTGGGGGGTGAAGGGGACCATCTATAAGGGAGGGGGGGTGAAGGGGACCATCTATAAGGGAGGGGGGGGAAGGGGACCATCTATAAGGGAGGGGGGAGAGGGGGCCATTTATCAAGGAGGGGGGAGAGGGGGCCATCCATAAGGGAGGGTGAGGAGAGAGGGGGCCATCCATAAGGGAGGGTGAGGAGAGAGGGGGCCATCTATAAGGGAGGGGGTAGAGGGGGCCATCTATATGGAGGGGGGAGAGGAGGCCATCTATAAGGGAGGGTGGGGGGAGAGGGGGCCATCTATAAGGAGGGCAACATGGGGGGAGAGGGGCCATCTATTTGGGGGGGGGGCAACATAGGGGGAGAGGGAATACACAGAGGGGGGCATATATTATTAGGGGGTCACACTAAATGAGGGTGTAAAGGGGCCAATACAAATGTGCAGTATGTATATAGATGAGGATGGTGCCAGACTGAGGAGACTAATATGTCTGTCTGGCAGATTCTGTGGATTCGTGGCTCGGAGAAGTTCTCATAACGGCCCAGGGCAGATGGAGAAGAAGATGAAAAGGGAAGAACTCCGATCAGAAAAGACGTCTCCTGTGAGTCACCTGATATAACTGAACTGTAATGTATATGGTGTATAGAGCCTGTGTAGAGCTGGGGCCACCTCTATATGACTGGATGAGGTGATTTAGTATACTGGATTTGGACAGTAACAATATGGTGGTGATGGTAGTGGTTGTGGTGTGGCAGTAATGTTTCCTTCCTATATACTGGTATTACTGGTAATATTGGTCTCAGTATACAGGATTTGGTCAGTAACAGTATGGCGGTAATATGTACGGTGATAATACTCTTCTTCCAATATGCTGGTGTTATTGGTAATATCTGTCTTGGTGTGTGTGTATGTATATATATATATATATATATATATATATATATATATATACACCAATAGCATCACTTGGTCGTGAAAGGAGGGGGGGGGGGGGCCCCAAGTTGGCCTCTCGCACCAGGGCCCAGGAGACATTAGCTACGCCCCTGCTTGTAATGCAATCATAGCATTGAATGAATTAAATGACAGGTGCCACACCTGTCAGATGTCTGTTCTGCACCCCTGCAACATGATTGTGGGGTGCTGATGGGTTACTTAGCAAGCAGAGTGTCTATACTTACCTTCCAATGCTGCCAAAGAGTTCCTCCTGGTTGAAGCACTCAGCTTCAACCTGTTAAATTTAGCCAATTAATGTATATTGCAAAAATTCTTATCATGATCTAAGCAAACTAACACTAAATTGTCCAAATATGTTATAGTTGCGCTTTAAATACATAGAATATAGACTGACATGAGGTGAAGTAGCATCTCTCCTCTCCATATTACAGAGAGCAGCAGCACTGCCTCGCCACTGTAGATCTTTACAATACAATAATAACAACAACATTGTTCCTTTATTTATATAGCTCCAACTTATTCTGCAGTGCTGTACACAAATTGTAGTCACCCATATTAGTCTGTGTCCCCAATGCTTTTGAGTGTCACCCACAACATGGCTATTAGCTCCTGCTATCCTCATGTCATGCTGCCGCTGTTGCACACAAGCAGAGTGGTCAGGTGACTGAGCCTGAGAACACAATAAAACAATAAAAAAACAAAATGTGTGTACACAACAGACAACACCCATTGAAGTCAATGCATTGCTAGTTTATTAAAAAATCCTGGAAAACCCCTTAAGGGGAAAAAAAAAATAACCTGTGTAATGAACATTAATAGAAGGACACTGTTAAGACATAGAGGTTCTCAAAGTCAGGGGGCATTTACATGTTCTGTGAAAATGGTCTGAGCACGGCACATGTGCTACGGGCTTGAATCACACACCTCCTGGCATCATGTATCATTATGATGCCTGGAGCTCTGAAACTGTATAAATGTTCACGCTACTGTACAGATACAGTTGCACAGCTATGTCAGTACAGTAGGGGACATTTAAACTGTTTCGGAGTTCCCGGCTTCATAATGATCCATGTTGCCGGGAGGTCAGTGATTCTGGTGTATAGCACATCTTCTGTGCGTGGACCATATACACTGAACATGTAAATTGTTTTGGTTAGTACTTACATAGAAATATCTATACTTGTTGCAAAATGTATACAAAAACATTGGTACATACTATGGGAAGGATATAAAAAGAACCCTGAATTTCAAATGCATCCTATTGTGTAATTTCACAGACTTCCCAATCTAAAGGTCCCAATACACCTTATACTTTTGTTGGCCGAACCCACTGCTTGTGGCTAAGGTCTATAGGGCTCTCCCAAATTACCACTGACAGTGGTTCAGGGGGTTTACAGGGCATGTTGCACCCAGACCTTCAACCTAATTCTACAGCAGGATGTTGGGTTCTCTAAGATGTTGAAAGATGGAGGGCATTTTGTAGCTAGGAAACCTCCCACCTTAGCCACCTTCCTGTTACCCTGCCTGTTTATCAGTACAGTAGCCAGAAAACCTCTGTGGTTGGCACAAACTGGGTCAGGTTAGGGCTTTGTACATGTGCTTGTAATATTTTGTCACCCAGCTACAGCTTTATCTCTAAAGCCGTGGGTGGTGTGTTTCGAATGAAACAAAACATACTTTGCCCCATGTAGTGTATCTTGTGACCTGTAAAGCTCCTTTCACACTGCTTTCTTGTGGTCTGTTTGACTGATCTGTTTAATGGAAAAAACGGATGTCTTTGTGTGCATCTATTTGGATTAGTTTTTCAGATAAAAACACATTTTGTTTAGCAGACACAAAAACATGGTCAACTGACCCGTTTTGATCAATGGACAAACGCATACGTTTTTGTAATTTTCAGTATGCTACATGCACATCCTGCTTGCTGAAGGTGAGCATCCGGATTTTAGCTTAGCCTTGCGTGGCTCCTAGAATGTTTCTGCAGTATCTTCTTTTTGCTATAGTCCACCAGGGGGCATCATTAGCAATGTCAGTTCAAGGTATAGAGAAAGTGGCACCTTCTCCTAGGGGCGTCGATCTTGTGAAAAGATTCTTACAAGAGAAGCTTTTTAGATTTGCCAGTTAGAAACCACAGTGCCAAAAGGATTAAATAGGAGATGGGATCCTATACTTCATTAATAAATCTACAATCTGTTACCCTGTCTACTGCATTCTGTTCAGAGTTATTCTGCTACCTACCTTTGTTTTCAACAATCCAGTTTACATGTTATTATGGGGATGTAATGTTTGCTTTAGTAATTATGTTTATCTTTTTATATGGAGCTATACATTGTCATGACTGGAGATCAGCTGACTAGTCTCTTACCAGCTGACTGGTCGATCATACCTTTTTATATCTTGATGTTACCAACTGACTATAGCCATGACTAAGGACTGGAATGGTCTGAAAGGTGTATGTGTCAGCAGGGCCGTATTTACCACTAGGAACCCGTGGTCAGGTGCCTAGGGCAGCACCTTGCAGGGGGGCAGCACCAGGGAGCAGGAAACTTTTTTTTTTTTCTTTTTTTTTTATGGTCAGGTCTGGTATGGCTGTGTGATGACTGGCTCTAATCATTGATTCAATGTGGAAATTTGTTTGTGTTTTAAGCAGTTGAAAAACATGAAAAACGCGATTCAGGCAATGTAGAGAAATGCATGTGGCCGAAATCACTCCCCAAGATGGGGCATCTTCAGGTTTAATGCCTAGGGCAGCAGCTGTTAATATGGCCCTGGGTGTCAGGGGTCTAACGTAGTCTGTTTTTATTCTCTGCTCTTATGGGTCATCAATGAACTGTGCTGATTTTATTTGGATTGGAGAGAGACGCTGGACTTCTCACCTTAATCACTCACCCTACACAATTAGAAAGAAATGCACGGACCTTCCTTTGTCCATGTTTCTTATGCTGAGACTAGTCACATGGAGCGTGATTTGTGATCACATGGATCACATTCAAATTAAATGACTTTTTGTGATGAATGTAAATTTTCTCTTTTAATTCTGTGTTGCGGAAATGTTGGTATATATATGAGAATATTAAATTAATTTTACCGTTTTTCTTAGACATAACTCATTATAACACTTACGGATACGTTTGGACAAATGTAAACATTTAAGCAACGGGTTTTAGCCTACAGAGTGGAGCACCAGCTTTTTACCTTATAAAACCTTACTTTCATAGAGTTTATACTTAGATACTCTCCTGTTCCCATGCCAACACAGAAAAGACTATTGAGAACAGTGAAAAGAAACATGCATTTTTATTGGTCACAGAGAAGAAAGCAAATAAGGACAATAAGGCATAAAGGGCTTCACCAACATTATTTTTCACATATTTAGAGAGTAATCCTTCTTTCTGACGAGAGGCAACTGGCAGGAAATACAAGTAGCAGAACTGAAGCTGTAGTATGTAGTTGGGGGTTAAAAGACATTTGGTAAACTAGCCAGCGTCATTTCAACGTCAGACTTCTATTTCAGTGCAGTTACATTAATCTGTTACTCATTTGTCTATCACCCAGATGACACTCACACTACTTCCAGTAACCTGAGATTGTGATTTGTAAGAACAGTGTTGCTCATAGCTCCTTATGAATTATGGGAACTCACAAGTATATTGTCTGACTCAGTGTGTGTTTAGCAGGTTAACAGTTGCTTCAGACTTAGAACAGCCTTGTTCTGAGCTTTTATTTCCACTGAACTTCATTCCATTGCCAAATAGATGTAAAAACTCAGCTCTTCTCATTTCCATTCCCTTGATGTTTACTGTAGTTTTTATATTATTTTCATTTCCACAGAATTTAAGTAGGATTAATTTAGCACTTGTAATCAGACTCTCCTGCCGGTGTCTTGACTCAGACTGTATAACTTATTGCTATACTTTGTTGCCAGAAGCTAGGATAATATTGCAGTGATTTACGGTCAATGGACAAAGCTTACAATCATGTACGTCATTTGCTTCATTCCTATGGGAAAAGAAAATCACAAATAAGATGCTACTTCCTGTAAAAAGTTGTAATCAGAAACAGTGTATGGCTATTTACATCTCTATGAAAATATATGTGGTCCTGATTTTATAACAATTCTGACATACAGTATGAAAGAAATTAACTACTGAAGCAAAACAGGAGACATAAATAATAATACGTAAGGATTGAAAAACTATCACTGATCCCGGTCGCTATTCACCATGTGTCCTTCCTCTCATTGGTCAAAAATATGGACTCTTTTTTGCATGCAAAAATAATAAACTTTCGTTTTTTTTCTTTTTGAAACAAATCTTGCAATCTAGTTTACTATTTCACTGGCAGGAGAGTTATTTGAATTTTATTCCCATATTTGTGGTTACAAATGCACCCCAAAAAACCCTGAAATGGTCACCAACAGCTTAGCAGATAATGTAGGGAACATTGGGCAGCTTTTGGTGGAGAAAATAGGGGCAGGTGGAAACCCAGCCAAGGACATACATAATACTGTGATGGCAAATAGCTACACCTGACTAATGGTCCTAAAGTAACCTATGTTGTTTTGCAGTATCACTCAAATTTTTCAAAAATGATTGGGTTGACTTTATAGTAAAATTGTTCAGTGTACAGTATTAGTAACTGTACTCACAGCACTTACTGACAGCAGCTCCCTGTGTACGTCATAGAGCTATTATCAGACTCCCCTCCTCCAGGCTGGGCTGTCCTCTATAGGAATATAGATGGTCAGGGGTGGACACCGGGGGAGGGGCATGGTCACGTAATCCTCCATGTCGGCCATCTTATGGACAGACTCACCACAGAGCAGGACAGCACAGCCTGGAGGAAGGGAACCTTTTTTTAGCTCTATGAGACACACAGGGAGCTGCTGTCAGTAAGTGCAGTGAGTACACTTACTGTACTAATACTGTACACTGAACTTTATTATAAAGTGACCAACCCCTTTAACAAATTCTGTCTGCAGTATGTAAAACCATAAGTACTAACCAATTCATACAAGGAACACTCCACACCTATCCTTTTGGAAATGCTCTGACCCCTCTTAATTGAGCCTTTGTAACACCTCCCCCTTCTGACAAAACATAAATTTTAAGAACTGACTGTATATATCCCATCTAATGACAGGGGCCATTGTCATGGGATAATCAATGTTAAATGTTATTCACTTTACCTGTCACTGGTTTTAATGATATGGCTGATAAGTGTATATACATTTATGTGTGTACACTATATAGACAAAAGTATTTAGACACATACCCATTACAAGAGCTTTTAGGACATGCCATTCTAAATCCATAGGCATTAATATGTCACTAGCCTCCCTTTTCATTTATAACAGCTTCCATTCTTCTGGGAAGACTGTCTTTAAGTTCCCGCTACAAGACCACCAGGTGAGGGTTTTTTCTGCCATTTAAATGCCGCTGTTAGGGTCTATTTACACAGAAAGATTATCTGCCAAAGATTTGAAGCCAAAGCCAGAAACAGACTATAAACAGAGATCAGGTCATAAAGGAAAGCCTGAGATTTTTCCTCTTTTCAAACCCATTCCTGGCTTTGGCTTCAAATCTTTGGCAGATAATCTTTCTGTGTAAAAGGACCCTTATGCTGCATTTACACAGGCAGATTTATCTTACAGATTTTGGAACCCAAAGCCAGGAATGGATTTAAAAAGAGGGGAAATCTCAGTCTTTCCTATATGACCCGTTCCCTGTTTATAGTCTGTTCCTAGCTTTGGCTTCAAAAATCTGTCAGATAAATCTGCCTGTGTAAACGCACCATTAGTTTTGACAGCACCATTTAAATGGTTAATTAGCCAGGTGTGCCAGCTAATGTGGTGTGACAAAACAAAGGAATTCTGGTATTTAGTATTTGTTCTTTGTTTATGACATTCCCATAAAGGATTGATAACATATTTTAATAGTAAAGATGATTTTGCACACAGCAATACAAAATAAGTAGAAAAATTTGACCTTTTATCAAAGAAGGGTTTATTTAAATATTCTTAAACACATTTTATTGTTTGTTTTTTTAAATAATAAATTACATTTTATTTTGACTTTTTAAGTCCCCCTAGGGAACATTCATAAACAATCATTAGATCTCTAACGGTGCGTTTACACAGACAGATTTATCTGACAGATTCTTGAAGCCAAAGCCAGGAACAGATTATAACCAGGGAACAAATAATAAAGAAAAGGCTGACATTTCTCCTCTTCTCAAATCCATTCCTGACTTTGGCTTTAAAAATCTGTCAGATAAATCTGTCTCTGTAAACGCACCATAAGGGTCCATTTACACAGAAATATTATCTGACAGCTAATCTACCAAAGATTTGAAGCCAAAGCCAGGAATGGATTTTAAAAGAGGAGAAATCTCAGGCTTTCCTTTATGACCTCATCTCTGTTTATAGTCTCTTTCAGGCTTTGGCTTCAAATCTTTGGCAGATAATCTGTCAGATAATCTTTCTGTGTAAATAGACCCTAATGCTGGGTTTATACGGAACGATTATCGTTCGAATTTGCACGATAACGATCGAATTCGAACGATAATCGTACGTGTAAACGCAGCGAACGACGAGCGAGAAATCGTTAATTTTGATCTTTTATCTTTTTATCGACGATCGTTCCGTGTAAACAGTTGTCGCACGAAAGTCCAGCCGCTCGCAGCCTGGCCCCCCGCTCATCCGCAGCAGCCTGCGCCGGGTCGATTGCCACCCCCGCCACCCAGATCGCCACCCCCGCTCTGATGCCCCCCCGCCGCCCCGATCACCCCCCGCACCACTACGATCGCGCCCGCCTCCCCGGACACGAGCATACGTTACCTGCTCCGAGTAGCAGGTCTTCGAAATCCCTGTCTCCCCTCTTCAGCGCATTGATTGGCTGAAGAGATGAGCCGGGAATTTCAAGCCCGCCCCCCCGCTCATCCGCAGCCACCTGCACCGGGTCGATCGCCACCCCCGCCGCCGCTCTGATCGTCACCCCCGCCGCCACGGCCACAAGCATACGTTACCTGCTCCGCGTAGCAGGTCTTCAAAATCCCCGGCTCCCCTCTTCAGCGCATTGATTGGCTGAAGAGATGAGCCGGGAATTTCAAACGGCTCCTCTTCAGCCAATCAGTGCTCCTCTTCAGCACTGATTGGCCTTTTGAAATTCCCGGCTCCCCTCTTCAGCCAATCAGTGCTGCCATGCATTGATTGGCTGAAGAGGAGAGCCGGGAATTTCAAACGGCTCCTCTTCAGCCAATCAGTGCTGCCGTGCATTGATTGGCTGAAGAGGGGAGTCGGGAATTTCAAACGGCTCCTCTTCAGTCAATCAGTGCTGAAGAGGAGCACTGATTGGCTGAAGAGGAGCCGTTTGAAATTCCCGGCTCTCCTCTTCAGCCAATCAATGCGCTGAAGAGGGGAGCCGGGAATTTCAAACGGCACCTCTTCAGCCAATCAGTGCTGAAGAGGAGCACTGATTGGCTGAAGAGAAGCCGTTTGAAATTCCCGCCTCTCCTCTTCAGCCAATCAATGTGCTGAAGAGGGGAGTCGGGGATTTCGAAGACCTCGGAGCGGCAGTGGGGCAATGGCGGCGGCGGCAATCGGAGCCGCGGGGGTGGCGACTGGGGCGGCGCAGGGGGCTGCGGTTGAGCGGGGGGTTGGTTAGGCTGCGGGCGGGCGGGCCGGGCTGGCCGAGCTGCGGGCGGGCGGGTCGGGCATGCGGGCGCGCAATCGCAAAACGATTTTTCCGCACGATATATCGTACCGTCTAAACGCTGATCGTTATGAAAAAAAAATTCGTTACTCCGACATCGTTAATCGTACGATCGGGCCAATTAGCGTTTCGTGTAAACCCAGCATTACACTGATCCATGAAATGTTATGGCAGAGTGGTGGTTGCTAACCTAGACAATGATAGGTGAACAACAGGAGGGAAAGATCAGCATGTCTGTTGAAGGAGGCAAGTTTGCGAAATGAATGTATTTGCAAACATATTTAAAGAAGAAGTTCGGTGAAAATTTTTATTAAAGTATTGCCCCCCAAAAGTTAAACAAATGACCAATATACACTCATTACGGGAAATGCACATGAAGTGTTTTTTCCCTGCACTTACTACTGCATCACGGCTTCACTTCCTGGATAAAAGGATGATGTCACGACCCAACTCCCAGAGCTGTGCGGGCTGTGGCTGCAGGAGAGGATGATGGCTGGGGGACACTGAGGGACACAGGGCACTGTAGGGACACTGAGCATCCCTCTGCCATCATCCTCTCCAGCAGCCACAGCCCATACAGCTGTGGGAGTCGGGTCGAGACATCACCATTTTATCCAGGAGGTGAAGCCTTGATGCAGTAGTAAGTGCAGGGAAAAAAAGCACTTTATAAGCATTTCCCGTAATAAGTGTATATTGGTGATTTGTATAAGTTTTGGGGGGGGCAATTTTTATTAAAAATTTTTATCAGACTTCTCCTTTAACTTGATGTGTCCGAAAGTTTAACTAAGGTACTTGAGATGGAAATACCCATTTAACTTGATGAACCCTACTGAAGTGATAGTGTACCCAAATGCCCTCCCCCTCAAACCGCTGGTACTGTCTATTTGATGAGTAAGGGTCCTATTACACAGAGCGATTTTTGACGATTAACGATTAACGATAAACGATCGCAAACGAGATTGTTTATCGTTAACCTGAAATCGTTCACCATATTACACAGAACAATAATCGTTAGTCACGATCATTACTACGATCATTATTGCGATCGTTTACTCCTCCTGATCCCAGCAAAACAATGGGCAATGTGCAATTACACTGAATGATAAGTGAAAATATGCGGAACTTGAGCGAACAAATGTGGAATTACAGCGAACGATTAACGAAAATTTTAGGTTCAACGATCGACGACATATGAACTATTTTACGATCGTTGCAAGCAATTACACAGAACGATTATCGTTTAAGTACTAACGATTTTTCTCACAATAATCGTCCCATGTAATAGGGCCCTAAGACCTTCCCGTTCATGTCTGTTGTCCACCCAAAGAATTGACATGTCGGCAGATTGAGCTTGAGAATATCTTTGTCAATGGGACAGGCTGAACTTCAAGAAGAGTCCGTCGCCTGGCTTCCGCTTGAAATTAGAGTGTATTCTATAGCGTAAACATAAAAGATAATTTTTACCCTAACCAAGGAATTGGGACATTTTATAAGACATGGCCTGGAAGGACTTACTTTTATCAAACATACAGTACCAGTGGTGGGGGAGGCATAGGGCTTGGTGGATGCAGTACCGCTTTAATTTTATTACTTGAAATAGGAATACAGTTCTCCAGCCGCCGTACGTTCACTCACCGTCGCTAGTCCTTTAGGCCTAGCCTCATGGAGTAGCTTGTGTCTTCTCTGCATGTAGTATGGATCCGGCCACTCGAGGGGGTGCGCGCGCATCAGGAGTATCTTAAGAAGACACTCCCCTTAGGGATATACGGCATGTGACACAGTGGAGTCATGTGCACTGTTTCTGACAAGTGGATTAGGCATAATCTAGGGTCTCCTACTGTAATGAAGGGTCAATGATGAGTTGTGCCTCAGCGTTTGTACCTCACTCTTGCACTCCTCACCACTCTTCCCTCCTCTTCATGAATAATCCTGAATAATAATGAGCCTCCTGCTCGCTCAGCTGTCAGCCAGTGTTTCTGATTGCAGGTCAGTCCTCTGTAGGCAGTTTATGTTCTTAAGGATGTGATATTTTATATGTTTATTGCAGCCATTACAATATGGCGCTGACCTTCTAAACAAGTAGAGATATTTACATTCCTTACAGCTTACGTTAGTAACACGAGTGCTACGTAACTAACTCCTTTTGTACCACAGCGAATAAAGTACTGACACGGGCCTTAGTAGAAGTACACCCCCCCCCAGGGTATATAAACTGGCTACCATCTTTGAATAAAGGAGATCCACCTTAACCATCAATGTGTCAGGGTGTTTGATTCTCAATGGGCACTATAAACTTATAACTTGTAATTTAGAGCAGACAGTCAATATGACAGCACTCTTTATGTGCATCCATAACAATGTCTGAAAGAAACACTCAGATATAATCAAATCTCTGAGCCCAAATGCCAAATTGATAGGTGTGCGCGCAAAATGATCGTCGCCCGCTAGTCCACATCCCAGCACCGGCATGAAATAAAGTTGTTTCTATTTTTGCATGAATGTATGGTGAGTGTCACACTTTTCTACTTTGAGGGTACCTTCACACCTACCGGATCCACAGCGGATGTCACTTCTGCGGATTCGAAGCGAGAACCGCTGCGGATCCGGTATCAAATCACCCCTATGATAGCACATATTCGCAGCGGGATTGACATCCCGCTGTGAATATGTGCTCTGACTCCCTGGTGCCCGCAGCCCCGCCGTCGCATCCCTGGCGCATCCCCCCCATCCCGGCCACATCCCCCCATCAGCCCACCCCCAGCCCGCCGACGCCCGCATCCCGCCGCCAAGAGCATACAGTACCTGCTCGGTGGCGTGGCTGCAGTGAGGCTGCCGGCTCAGATCAGCTGAGCGGGACCGGAGCCGGGAGCCTCACTGCAGCCGTTCCACCGAGCAGGTAATGTATGCTCTCGGCGGCGGGCCGGAGATGGGCTGATGGGGGGATGTGGCCGGGATGGGGGTGATGTGCCGCCGCCGGGGATGGGGGATGCGACGGCGGGGCTGCGGGCACCAGTGAGTTAAAGCACATATTTACAGCGGGATGTCAATCCCGCTGCGAATATGTGCTATCATAGCGAATATGTGCTATATATGTTTTTTTATTTTCCCATTATTGTATTAAAAAAAACTAAACAAATTTGGCCCTGATTGGGAATTCTTTGGACTTTTAAGAATGATAAAATAATAAAAATAAATAAATACCATATTTTCCGGCGTATAAGACGACCCCTAACTTTTCCAGTTAAAATAGAGAGTTTGGCATATACTAGACGTATAAGACTACCCCTCCTCCAACACAAACCCAATTAATAAAAAACAACAGACAGCAGTGAGATCTGAGAGGCAGAGAAGGAGGTACAGTAATACCAGTAGGATACAAGGGCAGGCCAGACAGGTGAAAGAGGTGTGTTTTTCTGGGCACAGCGCCACTCTACCATATCTCTTTTTTCCATACCCTGGACACCTGCAGCTTGCTCTGCCCTTCATACGGTCGCAACATACGGCGGGGATGCAGCCGTTTTTTAGCTCTTTCCGCGTACACGGGGACCATAGAGTCTCCAGTCCGGTTCCAACGTTTGTCAGCACCTACCCTATAAAACGACACCCGGCGTATAAGACGACCCCTTACTTTTGAGAAGATTTTCCTGGGTTAAAAAGTAGTGTTATACGCAGGAAAATACTGTATTTATATTTTATTTCCATGAGGAGAATCGAACCAAAGAAAGAACTGCTGGTGGTCTCTAGACAGGAGAGTTACCCCTAAACCACAGCTCCAACACAGGCTTCACCCTTTCTAACTAAATGCATGTGAGAAATAGTTTTTCAGTTGTTTGTTTTTTTCTTATAAATAAGGTCCTTAAATTGATAGAACAGAAAATATATTGATGAGTAACATTTTTAAAAATGACTAAGGGAAAACTGACTGACTTAAAAATTCTAATATATCCTTTTCTTAAAAGGATATTCCAAACTTTGTTTAAGATTAAGGGCTCGTTCACACAGAGCAAAAGCAGCAGAATTTCTGCGCTGAATCAGCGCTGAAATTTCAGTCGTTAAAATAGGTGCAGAGCTAATTTCCACTGTGTTGAATGGAAATTCTGCTCTGCAGTTCACACGGTGGAATTTCCGCACTGAACTAATCCGCTTTCCGCCAGAAGAATGAACATGTTCATTCTTCCGCTAGCGGAAGCCGATATAAATCAATGGGGCTCTGATTTTCTGTTTCAGCGCTGAATACGGGCGTATTCAGCGCGGAATACAAGCGTAATACAAGCGGAAATTCCGCGCTGAATCAGCACGGAAATGGGGAGAAAAGGGGGGGAGGAGGAATCTAGTATATATTCTGGTATAGTCTAGTTTACTCGACAAATACTCGCTGAATTTCAGCGCTGAATGCATGCCTCGAGTATTCCGCGCTGAATTTTTCAAGAGCTGATTACGAGCTGAACACTTTCCTAGCGGAATACGCAGGGATTCTGCTTACATTCTGCTCGGAATTCAGCGTCAGTTGATTTCAGGCGGAAATATTTCCTTGCGTAATCCGCCCCTTTTGCTCTGTGTGAGCGTAGCCTAAAAAAAAGGATGCTACAAGGGCGGAGGAAATAATAAAAATATATACTTTCCTATCCTTGGTCCCTGATCACTGGCCAAGATGGGCCATTGCTTGACTGAGGTATCATTGTAAGTGCAGGGGTTCTGCCACTAAGTGAAAAAGTCAGTGATCCTTTCTCCTCTTTCACTTCTAATAACTTGGCCACGCTTTGCTTGGAACCCTCAAATTTAGGCATAGACATTCAAAACACTTCAGCAGTAAGTGCCTGTGTTGAGAAATAGTAGAACAGAGAGGACTTTTGAAACTATTAATAATATTGAAGTTATATGACATGAAGCCCTTACAAAACGTAAGGTGAACTATCTGAGGGTACAACACTATGTGGTCACACATCTGTATATTGATGTTGAGAAAAATTATTTCTTAAACCCTGTTCAACCGTTAGTGCTTGACGCATACAGTGCACTGAACAGCTAAGTCATAATCTTTTACCTCTTGCCAGCCTCTAAAAGCTACTTACAGAACTGAAATTATAGACCACACTTAATATACAGTATATTGAGCTCAGAGAGCATGTGAGTTTGCATCACTTAGGTTTCTTGGAACTAACAGCAGGAAAAATATATAAAATAGGAAGTTCATTTAGGGATATGACACACGAACACTGTGTAAAGTACAGATCCAAACTATGAAACAAAGCATTTTGCGTTCAAGTGTAAAGGGAGCCACAGGGCAACAAACCTATCAGTAGTGGACATAGGGCTGGGTGATTAATCAAATTAATTCGATTAATTCGCCCAGAATTTGAGAATCGATTAGATTTTTTGGGAAAATCAAAAATCGATTTTCTAAAAAAAATCATTAGATGCGGGCGCGCGGGCTGCTCGCATCCTCCAGCTACTGAAACAGCCTGAGGAGCGAGAGCGCCCAGCAGCCTATGCAGAGCGCCCAGCAGCGTCCTATGTCACCGCCGCTGACCCGCCCCCATAGCCGGACGTATACGCGCGTTCGCTCCCGGCCGCACATGGAGGTCCCCGGAGGAGGCTGCAGATACTGAAGCATCGGGTGATAGTGTCGCTGCGGTTACTGGAGCTGTACAGCAGCGACACTATCACCCGATGCTTCAGTATCTGCAGCCTCCTCCGGGGACCTCCATGTGCGGCCGGGAGGTGATATTCATCCCGCTATGGAAGCGGGTCCGCTGCGGGGAATATGTGCGGGCGGGAGGAGAGCGCAAGTGCCGGTGGTGTGCGCCAGTGCAGAGCGGGTACACCAGGTATGTTCCCTCCTGCCCCGATCAGCCCCATGCTCCCGCCGATCTGCCCTGTGCTCCCCCAGGTCTGCCCTATTCTCCCCCCGATCTGCCCCATTCATGCTCCCCCCAGTGCGCCCCATGCATGCTCCCCCCTCAGTGCCCCATGCATGCTCCCCCCTCCCCCCAGTGTGCCCCATTCCCCCCCCCCCCAGTCTGCCCCATGCTCCCCCCAGTCACCAAGGTTTTATGGGGCCCCATGTTCTTAGCTATGTCCCTGACCCTCATCTGTTTCTGTACTACTACTACTACTACACCCCTCATCTTTACCTGTACTACTACTACTACTACAACACCCCTCATCTTTACCTGTATTACTACTACTACTACACCCCTCATCTTTACCTGTACTACTACTACTACTACTGCACCCCTCATCTGTTCCTGTACTACTACTACACTCCTCATCTATACCTGTACTACTACACCCCTTATCCACTATACCTCCACTACTACTCCCTACCTAGATGGAGGAACAAAGAACATGTCTTATACTATATAAGGGGCACAGAGTACATAGGACACATATTTGGGAAACTACTTATATGGGGCACAGAGGGGGATTGTCTACTACATAGGGGCACAGGAGGAGTGCTGTTACAGTGGAAAGCAATATAGTTGTCTCAAACATCATTAAAATAGTATCTGACGCTTCAGGGAGAAAAATGTTCTGTTTATTAGCAAAAAGAAAAAAAATCGAGATTTAAATCGAGAATCGTCGAAAATGTAAAAACAAACAAACAAACAAAAAAAAAAACGAGATTTTTTTTTTTTTTTTTGCCATATCACCCAGCCCTAAGTGGACAAATACAAAAAAAAAATTCTATTATGTCTCTTCATTTACTGCAGATGGACACAGAAGTGTAATCTTTAGGAGCCCATGAGGAGGTCACCTGACTTGATATTTGCCTGACCTCCAGTGGCGTAGCTACCATGAAGGCAGGGAAGGCAGTTGCTATGGGGCCCTGCACTGCAGGGGGCCCGCCTGGCCTGTCTCCCCTGTCTTCAAGGTAGCTACGCTACTGATGGTTAAGCACCCTGCCAGAGACGCAGAAGGGAGCGTCTGCAATCCCCTCTGAAACACCTCCGCACCTCCCCCTGACACAGGCTCAGAGCGTCCTGCACCAGTGTCCCCCTCTCCACAAGTGGAACAGTCCCGGCATGTTCCGCTAAGCCCCGCCCCCGTTGCGGCAAGCCCCGCCCCCAGCGCCCACCGCGGGTGGGATATTCGCTCATCGCACATGGCCTGAGGAGGAGACACAGCGGGAAGATGGTAACTATCACTGCCAGCTGGAAGTCACCAGCTTCCCTGGCATCCTGTATAATGGGGGTCACTCAGGCTCAGCTTCCCTGGCATCCTGTATAATGGGGGTCACTCAGGCTCAGCTTCCCTGGCATCCTGTATAATGGGGGACACTCAGGCTCAGCTTCCCTGGCATCCTGTATAATGGGGGTCACTCAGGCTCAGCTTCCCTGGCATCCTGTATAATGGGGGACACTCAGGCTCAGCTTCCCTGGCATCCTGTATAATGGGGGTCACTCAGGCTCAGCTTCCCTGGCATCCTGTATAATGGGGGTCACTCAGGCTCAGCTTCCCTGGCATCCTGTATAATGGGGGACACTCAGGCTCAGCTTCCCTGGCATCCTGTATAATGGGGGTCACTCAGGCTCAGCTTTCCTGGCATCCTGTATAATGGGGGTCACTCAGGCTCAGCTTCCCTGGCATCCTGTATAATGGGGGTCACTCAGGCTCAGCTTCCCTGGCATCCTGTATAATGGGGGTCACTCAGGCTCAGCTTTCCTGGCATCCTGTATAATGGGGGTCACTCAAGCTCAGCTTCCCTGGCATCCTGTATAATGGGGGTCACTCAGGCTCAGCTTCCCTGGCATCCTGTATAATGGGGGTCACTCAGGCTCAGCTTCCCTGGCATCCTGTATAATGGGGGTCACTCAGGCTCAGCTTCCCTGGCATCCTGTATAATGAGGTCACTCAGGCTCAGCTTCCCTGGCATCCTGTATAATGGGGGTCACTCAGGCTCAGCTTCCCTGGCATCCTGTATAATGGGGGTCACTCAGGCTCAGCTTCCCTGGCATCCTGTATAATGAGGTCACTCAGGCTCAGCTTCCCTGGCATCCTGTATAATGGGGGTCACTCAGGCTCAGCTTCCCTGGCATCCTGTATAATTGGGGTCACTCAGGCTCAGCTTCCCTGGCATCCTGTATAATTGGGGTCACTCAGGCTCAGCTTCCCTGGCATCCTGTATAATTGGGGTCACTCAGGCTCAGCTTCCCTGGCATCCTGTATAATGGGGGTCACTCAGTCTCAGCTTCCCTGGCATCCTGTATAATGGGGGTCACTCAGGCTCAGCTTCCCTGGCATCCTGTAAAATGGGGTCACCTGCTTCCCTTGCATCCTGTATAATGGGGTCACTCAGCTTCCCTGGCATCCTGTATAATGGGGTCAGTCAGTCTCCCTGCTATCCTGTATAATGGGGTCAGTCAGCCTCCCTGGTATCCGGTATAATGGGGTCATCCCGCTTCCCTAGCATCTTGTATAGTAGTCAGTATAATGGAGGTCACCCCCTGGACTCAGAGCTGCCCCAACCAGCAAGGACTCCAAACGGCCTGCTACCACTCACCCCCCCCCCCCACCCCACCCCAGGGCACAGCGTCTCAGAGATGCCAAATGCAGGGGGACAGCTCCATATCGCTGGTATAGGTAATATGTTGGGGGGCCCCATACACTTTTTTGCTATGGGGCCCCATGAATTCTAGTTACGCCCCTGCTGACCTCTATAGTCAAGAGGCAATTACACGTTCTCTGCACGGTCCGTAAATACAGACAATATGCTAAGGACTGGAATTTAGAGCTCCCGGCATCATATTTCATGATGATGTCAGGAGCTCAGAAACAGTTTAAATCTTTGCTTCTGCACAGACATAGCTGCGTAGCTGTATCAGCAGAGTAGCGCAAATATTTTCAAACAGTTTCAAAGCTCCTGACATCATTACGGATCATGATGCTGAAAGCTCAGAACCTCATTCCGCAGCACATTGTCCGTATTTATGGAAAGTGTGAATGCCCCTTTATCAGGGCCGTATTTACCACTAGGCACCCGTGGTCCAGTGCCTAGGGCAGCACCTTGCAGGCGGGCAGTGGAAAGGAAAACATAAATTACTAACCAGTAATTGCTTCTCCTCGAAGCCCATGACGGCACCCATGGAGAGGTCCACCTCCCGCTCCTCTGGACAGGAAACAGTTCACTGGATCCATAAAAAAAAGAGACCGCCCCTTCATCGCCAGTTCGTCATCAAGGAATCTTAGGAGCATATCTAAATCTTCTTTTAGAAAATAAAGTATATATATATATATATATATATATATATATATATATATATATATATATATATATATAAGCCAGCAAAATTACCGCAGCACTCCGTAGGTCGTTTTCAAACCGTGAACTTTATTGCTCCCACAAAGTGCATTTAGCAACGTTTCAGCTCAATCGGTATGAGCCTTTCTCAAGCTGTGCAGACCCCCGGTCCGCAAGGGTATCTACTGCAGGCACCAACCACATAGGATTTCTGGAGTGCTGCGTCCACTCTACGCTCTTTATATATATATATATATATATATATATATATATATATATATTCTTTTTTTTTCTATATAGAAGTGCTCTTTTTTTTTTTTTTTAATTAACAAAAATACTGCTTAATATCATATAATACATCTTATAAGAATATGTTAATACAAGGTCTCACTAGCCAGTGTAAGACCATTATATCCAATATATTAGGGAGGGTGTTAGGCGGGTGTCGTCATGGGCTTCGAGGAAAAGCAATTACCGGTTAGTAATTTATGTTTTCCCTCTCGCCCTATGACAACACCCATGGAGACTAGAATAGGAATTACGCCTAGGGTGGGACCACTGCTTGCAATACCCTTTTCCCAAAGATTAAGTCCTCTTGAGAGGATAGTTGGAGCCTATAGTGCTTAAAAAAGGTATGGGGGAGCTCCATGTAGCGGCTCTGCATATCTGCTCAATAGATACTGAGGCTCTCTCCGCCCAGGATGTGGCTACTGATCGGGTGGAGTGAGCCCTGAACCCTGGCGGGACTTCGATACCTGCGGCTAAGCTAGATAGGCAGAAGAAATGGTGTTCTTAATCCACTTAGCTATCACCTGGGCAGATGCAGCCTTCCCTCTATTCTTTCCCTGAAAGAGTATTAAAAGATTATTGGAAAGTCTCCACTGTTCTGTACTCTGTAAATAGTGGATAAAACATCTCCTGACATCTAAACAGTGAAACCTAGACTCCCCCTCATTAGAGGGGTTGGGACAGAATGAGGGGAGTACCACTTCCTGGGATCTGTGGAAATTAGAAACCACCTTGGGAAGGAAGGCTGGGTCTGGAGATAGTATCACCCTATCCTCTCTAATGGACATATAGGGTTGCTGAATGGAGAAGGCTGATATTTCTCCTACCCTCCTGGCAGAGGTAATAGCTAGAAGGAAGGCTAACGTCTGAGAGATAGTCTTAATGGAGAGATCTGATAAGGGTTCGAATAGAGGTTCTGTTAACTGGGAAGAGAACTAGATTCAAATCCCACGGTGGGAGTTTAGGCTTGATGGAAGGGAAGATTCTATCTGCCGCCTTCATGAACCTCCTAACCCAGGGATGTTCCACCAGCTTAAAGTCAAAGAGAGAGCTGAGAGCTGAAATCTGGACCCTAATAGTACTAAGCCTTAACCTCTTATTTAGACCTTCCTGTAGGAAATCTAGTACTACTGGGATATCTGGTGGAACTAATACCTTAATGGGTTTATTAACAAACCTACAAAATGATCTCCAAGTTCTAAGATATATTTCTGATGTGACTCTCTTTTTACTGGCTAGGAGGGTGGTGATGACCTGTTCTGAAAGCCCCCTATCTATGAGGATCTGCCTCTCAATAATCATGCTGTCAGGTGGAGGTTCTTGACTTCCGGATGGTAAATCGGACCCTGACTGAGTAGATCAGTTGTCTCTGGCAGTACCCAGGGATCTGTAACGGACATGACCCTTAACCAAGAGAACCACACCCTCCTGGGCCAGAATGACGCTATCATGATAACCAGAGCTTTGTCCTGCCTGACCTTCCTGAGAACTCTGGGGATCATCCTGAACGGAGGGAAGGCATACAGGAGTCCCTGATTCCAAGGATGAGCTAGCGCATCTATCCCTATTGGGTTGTCTGATGGACTCAGGGAGAAGAACCTCTCTACCTTCTTGTTCGCTTTGGAAGCGAAGAGATCTATTACTGGATGACCCCATCTGGCACAGATCTGTTGAAACACCTCTACTGACAAGCTGCACTACCCCTGGTTTAGCTGGTGTCTGCTCAGGTAGTCTGCCTTTATATTCTCTGAACCCTTTAGATGTAGTGCTGTAAGGGAGTAAAGATGAGGTTCTACCAGTCTGAAGATGAAGTGAGCGACTCTCATAAGTTCTCTCGATCTTGTGCCCCCTTGGTGATTTATGTACGCTACTACCGATGAGTTGTCTGACTGTATTTTTACATGTCTGTCTCTTAGGAGGGATAGGGCCTGGGATAGGGACATGAAGACTGCTCTTAGCTCTCTGAGGTTCTGAGACAAGGCAGCTTCCTCTGGCTTCCATAACCCCTGGAGTATGATGTTGTTGTGTGGGCTCCCCAGCCCCGAGGGCTGGCATTGGTAGTTAGGATGACTTCGTCTGAGCGTATCCAGAGAACCCCCTTTTCCAGATTTTCTCTCTGGGTCCACCAACTTAGGGAACATACTGTCTGTGGAGAGAGAACACATGCCCCTATTCCACGGGTCGTTTAGAGGAGCAAACGAGCGCTCTCAGCGCTCGTTTGTTCCTCGTTCCCCGCTCGCTGCCGCCGCTATTCAACGCGGCTGCAGCGAGCGGGTGAGTGCGGGAGGGGGCGGCTGGGAGCTGCAGGGGGGCTGCCCGGGGGATCGCTGATCGTCCAGGCAGCCCATAGGATATAGCAGCGTCTGCTGCCGATGCTCGTATTCAACGGAGCGACGGCAGCAGATCGCTGCTATATCAGTCGCTTGTTTTTCAACATGTTGAAAAACAAGCGACTGCAACGATCAGCCGACATGAACGATGTCGGCTGATCGTTGCACTCTATTCCACCGGATGATTATCGTCCGTAGCGGCTGATATCGGCCGAATACGAACGATAATCGTTCCATGGAATAGGGCCTTAAGGAGTCTGTAGATCTATCCCACTGAGAAAGGATCTGTGTCTGCAGTGCTCGGGAATGATACTGGGCTCAGGGGACTGCGGGAATGCAGGAGGTCATCAGACCTAGAATCGACATAGCCTCTCTGAGTGTAGTGCTCTGACTGTACATGAGGTGTTCTATTCTAGTCAGTAACTGAGTCACTTTACTAGGAAGTAGGAAACATTTCTGAACCCGAGAGTCTAGGAGAATACCTAAGAATTGGCAGGTGTGAGAAGGAGTCTTGACTGATTTATCCTCATTTATCTCCCATCCTAGCTTTTTAAAGCTGATTTCCACCTGTGCGACTTGAGTTTGTAAGATCTCAGGAAAATCAGCCACCAGGAGAAAATCATCTAAGTATGGAACAATGATGATATCCTGTTCCCTTACATGTGCCATCACCTCTGCTATAACCTTTGTGAAGATTCTGGGGGCCTGTGAAATACCGAAAGGCATGGCTCTGAACTGTAAGTGGAGGAAGGAGCCCTTGAACCAAACCGCAACCCTGAGGAATCTCTGGTGTTCTGGGTGAACTGGGATGTGATAGTACAGGGTCACCATGGAGCAATCTCTAGAAAGATTCAGAATGGCTGAGGATATGGATTCCATTCTGAATCTTTCATAGGTAAGGGATTTGTTGAGAGGTTTTTAATTAATTATGGTACGAAAAGTACCATTTGGTTTCCTGACCAGGAAGAGAGTGCAGTAAAAGCCTGCTACCTTCTCCTCCGCCGGTACAGCGACCAATACCTGCTTATCCAAGAGAGATTGCACTTCAAGTTCCATGGCCTGTTGACGCTCTGGATCCCGGAATTGAGTGGTGACAAATCTATTGCCTGGAGGGGACACAAAAGAAATTTTCAAACCATAAACTTTATTGTATTCAAAATATTCTTGCTGGCCGATATCTTATCCCACTCCTGACTATATAGAGAAAGGCGACCACCCACCGGGGCCTGGCGTCATTGGGGATTGGGCTTCTTGGCAGAATCAGCAGTGTTGAACAAAAGACCTTTACTTTTTCTAGAGGTCCTCCATTCCCTTCTACCTGAAGAGCCTCCCCACTGACCACCCCTACCTCTGCCCCTATAATTACTTTTGGGAGGTTGGGGTACAACTGGAAACCCTTTCTATCGGAAGCCTTTTCAAGGACTGCATCAAGGGTGGAACCGAAGAGAAATTCACCCTCCCAGGGTACGGCACATAGCTTTGCCTTAGAGGTAATGTCCCCTTTCCAGTCCCTGAGCCAAACTGTATGCCTTGCAGAGTTGGATAAGGCAGCAAATTTGGCATTTAGTTTTAGGGTATCTGCTGAGGCCTCCGATAGGAATTTAGCTCCCTGACTAATATTGAAGATAGTAGCCAATAAGTCTTCCTTAGGGGCATCGTCTTTAATCTTTGTGGTCAGTTCATCGATCCAAATGTCCATAGACCTGGCTACAGATGTGGCCACAACAAGAGGCAGCCGCTGCTTCCCAAGCTTTTTTAAGGTAGACCTCTGCTCTTTTGTCCATAGGATCCTTTAGAGTAGCAGAGTCATCAAACGGTAATACCCCTCTCTTAGAAATTTTCGCTAAGGGTGCATCAACTTTAGGGGCTCTATCCCAGACAGCTATCTCCCCCTCACTGAAGGGATATCTACGTTTCATTGCCCTCGGCACAAAAAACTTTTTGTCTGGGTTACTCCATTCTCGTTTGATTAGGTCTTTAATAGTATGGTGAATAGGGAATACCTTTTTCGATCTTGTACGGTCCTGGACACAGGACTATCCTCTAACTCCATAGTGCGTCTAACTGCACTAACTAGTGGATCAACCTCATCTATATTGGAAGCAGAAGGTTCAGATTGCTGGGATTCAATATCAACTTCAGCTACTTCACCAAAGTCCTCTGTCTCGGGCATCGGATCCTCCTCATTCGCCTCATTACTAGGGCCAGGTAGAGGTTCAGACCTGGACGATTCTCCTGTCTCCACGGGGACTGTGAGGGAAGGGATGATTTGATTTCTCCCCTAATAAGCTCCTTAATGTCCTTCATAAAAGATGGTGTTTCTTCTTCAAGAAATCTATTGCGACAGGAGCTACATAATGTCTTATTGTGACTACTGAGCTTCCTGTCACACACCAGACACTCTCTGGTCTTAGTACGGGAAGTCCTAGGTGCCAGGTTAGTCTCAGAAGGGGCTTCAGGGTTATCTGCGCGCTCCTCCATTGGAAGTGGGTATATCTGCAGAGTATCAGCCAAAGTGTGCTGTATGCAGAGATTGGCAGCTGGAGAACGTGCTGAGAAATGCAGAGTGCACAGCAATAAGCCTGCTGGAATACCTGCTCAGCGTGGACGCCATCCTCGATGAACTGCTGGGCCCTTTTAAATCCGGCGCCAAGGAATGGCTGGCTCCTCCCCCTCCGCCGCGCGCACAGCACACCCTCTGCGAGACCGGAAGCTCCTGGGAGCGCTCACCTAACAGGCCTAGGCCTGTGGTCCGGAAGGGCACGGCCCCACCGGAACCCCTCCCCGGAAATGGCCGAAGCATCCGCCTGATGTTAGACGCATGTGACGTCACTACGTACACGCGGACGCACGCGTCCCACAACCCGGAAGTTACTTGCACCGGGGACCACATGCCTGCGGGAGGACGCCGCCAGCAATCCGGGGAGCCAGGGAAGGTCTGGAGTAACACCGGTTGCCCCATTCCCTTCTTCTTATGTTGGATCCTTTGGAGAGGTGGGAGAACCACCTCCTGCTCCAAAGGACAGGAAACAGAACTGGCGATGAAGGTGCGGTCTCTTCTTTTATGGATCCAGTGAACTGTTTCCTGTCCAGAGAAGCGGGAGGTGGACCTCTCCATGGGTGCCGTCATAGGGCGAGAGGGAAACAACTTTTTTGTTTTTGATTTTTTTTTTAGTCTTCCACCACCCATTCAGACTTGCCAGTAAATGTGGTGTCTCTTTGAAGGAAGGGTGGGGGGGGGGGGGGGGGGGGGGGGAGTATGGTTGTTAAAGATCAGGCCTGGTACGGCAGTGTTATCTGGTATGGCATAGCGATATTATTAAGTCACATTATGGCGGTATTGGTCAGGTCTGGTATGATGGTGTTATCCAATCAAATTATGGCGGTGTTGGTCAGGTCTGGTGTGCTGGTGGTAAACGTGATGCTTGGAGCTATTACCTACCAATCCTGTGGTAAGAATTCCTTCAGACAATATGCAGACGGCTCTAATCACTGATTAAATGTAGAAATTTGTTTATGTCTTAAAGGGGTTATCCAGTGCTACAAAAACATGGCCACTTTTCCCCCTACTGTTGTCTCCAGGTCAGGTGCGGTTTGCAATTAAGTTCCATTTACTTCAATGGAACCGAGTTTCAAAACCCCACCCAAGCTGGAGACACACTTAGCAGCATGTGACGTGGATGCCACTGCAAGGGGTTAATCTATTTCCACTCACTCAATCTTGCACTCCCCTACCCTTCAGGTGGCAAATTGAGCATAAATAACACCCCAACACAGTCCCAGCACCTTAAAACACACAACATTTGCAATCCAGGCTGCAGGGCTCCTCTTGCGGTCTTCCTCTCCCCGGGCCCTGCATGCTCCAGCTTAAGAGCAGCCTGTCTCAGCTGACAGGCCACTCAGCCAATCACTGGCCGCGGCGGTCCTGGCCAGTGATTGGCTGAGTGGCCTGTCAGCAAGAGGAGCCTTGCAGCCTGGATAGGTAATGTTAATCGTCAGTCGCTGGCCGTGCATTGCTATTACACGTATTACAATTATAGGTGCAAGCCTATATCAACGATCAGCTGATGATCGTTGTCATCGGCTGATCGTTGTATTTATTCCACGGAGCGATAATCAGCCGAATCGGGCCGATTCGGCTGATTATCACTCCGTGGAATAGGCCCCTAAGACTGATCAGATATCAATATGATGTTCAGAAACTAAAAAATCCTAATGCTAATTGCAGTGTGAAGATGGTGCATCTTCAGGTATAGAGCCTAGTGCTCATCGGTTGGTAATACGGCCCTGCCCTTTATAGAGAGCAATACAAGTTATATCTGCATTAATGGTCCTCTATGTAGGTAATACAATAAACATTAAAGAACAGTCATTTCAACAGACAATCCTTTGATAACTGCTGGCACTGTAAAAGGATTTATTAATGGACCTTAAAGGGATAGTGTCAGTTTTTATTTTTTCTTTAAATGTAATTATAAAAAATAAGTGGTTTGGTATTTTTTATTTTTCCTGTACTATCAATGTTTTAAAACACTGTAATGCTGGCCACAGGGGGCTGCCATGTTGAATAGCATCTGTGTATAGTGTCTTTGCACAACACTTACACAGATGCTGTACGGCACACACAAATCATTGAAGTGAACGGGACGGAGTCCGTCCCGTTCACCTACAATGTGTTTCATTAGCCGCTGCTGCCTCCCTCCTGTATGGCGCTTCTCTCTGTCTGTATGCCGCTTCTCTCCCCATCTGTATGCTGCTTCTCCCTCCTGTATGTATGCCGCTTCTCCCATCTGTATGTATGCAGCTTCTCCCTCCTGTATGTATGCCGCTTCTCTCCCCCATCTGTATGCCGCTTCTCCCTCCTGTATACCGCTGCTGCCTCCCTCCTGTATGTATGCCGCTTCTCTCCCCCATCTGTATGCTGCCTCTCTCCTCCCTCCTGTATGTCGCTTCTCTCCACCATCTGTATGCCGCTTCTCCCTCCTGTATGTATGCCGCTTCTCTCCCCCATCTGTATGCTGCCTCTCTCCTCCCTCCTGTATGTCGCTTCTCTCCACCATCTGTATGCCGCTTCTCCCTCCTGTATGTATGCCGCTTCTCTCCCCCATCTGTATGCCGCTTCTCTCCTGTCTGTATGCCACTTCTCTCTCCTGTCTGTATGCCGCTTCTCCCTCCCTCCTGTATGCCCCTTCTCCCTCCTGAATGTATGCCTCTTCTCCCTCCTGTATGTATGCCGCTTCTCCCTCGTGTATGTATGCCGCTTCTCCCTCGTGTATGTATGCCGCTTCTCCCTCGTGTATGTATGCCGCTTCTCCCTCGTGTATGTATGCCGCTTCTCCCTCGTGTATGTATGCCGCTTCTCCTTCCTGTCTGTATGCCGCTTCTCTCTCCTCTCTGTAGGCCGCTTCTCCCTCCCTCCTGTATGCATGCCGCTTCTCTCCCCCATCTGTATACCGCTTCTCCCTCCTGTATGTGCGATGCCCTGGCCCCTGGGGGCCACTTCCGCAGTACTGATGTTATGAGCGGGCAATGACCGGGGCAGCTGCAGGGGTTATACTTGTCACGGTATAGGCCTGAGGGTGGCACAGCTGTAGGGCCGGTCTGTGGAATCTGTGGGTGATGATGGGCATGCGATTCTTCGCTGCACTTAGTCAGGGGACACCAATGCCAGGGTTCAGTAACAGCGGTTTTATTATAGATGAGGTAACTAGTAGCAACAGTTCTGTCCGGATGCAACCGGGTATATAGCAGGCTTTGACAAATAAAGCAGGAGTGGTGCTGCATAGGCTGTGAGAATACGTGCCGGATGATGGGAGTAGGAGTATGAGAGAAATAGCGTTGCTGGGTGGATTAGCTTGAGAATAATACTTGCTGTGAATCCTTGTAGCGATGATGAGAGATAACAGAATGACACCCAGATGAGAGAGAAAACTCCGGACACTTGAGCAGGCAGATACAGCCGAAGACTTGAACACAGCAGAGCACTCGATCCACACTTCTAGTGGTGAAGTGGGAGCTGCAAAGAAGAAGTCCAACTCCTTTGAGGTAGGAGAGGGACGACACACACCCTCCTTGCTCGGGAGCAGGGGGAAGACTAACTTGTTAGGAGGAAGTGGGAGGTCGCATGGTTGCTCCTGGCCAGAGCTAGTCGGCCATTGGAGGAACCATGGTTACAGGGCACTGGCATGGTCACGTGATCAACAGCCTTGCATACCACTGTACAATGTAATAATACACAGGAATACATGAGAATGCACATTACCAGAGAATACTAGGGGAAAACCAGCAGCAGTTGCAGTGCAAACACTCACCAGAACAGGCATGGACACAGCAATAGAAATGGCCATAATAGGAGTAGTAGTCCTTGCTTTCTGGGACACTGCATACCTCCCTAGCAAGTTTGAGCCGACCTCGGCGAATCTAGAAGGCAGCAGACATGAATAGACTGGACAATCAAACAACAGGAATGAATGATGAGAGTGAGTGTGATGAGGTGTGTGTTTCCCACACCCAAAGCACAGGTGAGAAGAGAGAGAGAATGAGAAACCCTAGTGGCAGGACTTCACCTAGGGGTGCCTAACGTACTCTGGCGACCAGGTAGCTAGTGCGTGAACCATCTGACGTGTAAGCCAGGACAACTTAACTGCTGGAGGGTGACCCTCCATATTCCAGGCAGTTAGACAGTAGGTTTTCTGTTAAATGTGTTACCCTACTGGAGGAGAACGTGAAGACCTGTGTAGTGCCTTGGCGTGTCTGTGTGAAGTGACTTGGACACCTGAAAGAGAAAAGAACAAAATAATAAAAGCAAACATACATTATCCAATAGGCCAAACACACAAAAAGATATCCAAGGTGCAATATGTATGGACCAGTGTGAATGTTAAGTATGACTATGTGTAGCAACTACTATGTTGGGACAAGACGGAGGTGAACAGACACTGGAAACAAAAAGGAAGGGAAACACAAAAGACAACAAATACTGCGAGGTCTTGAGGAGAACTGGCTCACATGAATCTGAATGAAACCTGAGAGAAATCTGAATGGAAATCTGAGAAAAATCTGCATACAGACTGGCTCAACAAAATCTTTCCAGCTATAGATATGATAATAATACACAATAATGAGACTGGATGAGAAAATACACTCCTACATAAACTGAACTTTCTCTGAGGTATATATGAACGGACTTCTCTTACTCAGAGGAGGAGCTATCTGTCTTAGACACTGGAAAATATACTGTTTTACAAAAGAGGCGCTCTACTCTGAGGCAATCTATGTAACCTTGTGCTTACTCAGAGGAGGAAATACAAAGACTTCGATAACACTGGAATGTAATAGTATAAAAAGTGCAATAATGAAATAAGTGCAATAATACCCTGTGTGGAACACACAATCACAGGAAAGTGCATTAGGAAGGAATGGGTTAAGTGTCTCTGTTAGGTAGAGTCTCTTTTAGGCAATTGGAACATCGTCCATTTAAAAGGCTCTGGGACAGGCACTAGAGAACCTTTTGTTATTGTAAGTGTCCATCAGCTCATGGCTGGTTAGTACAGGGAACTTGATCAGGAGGACCAGGCACGAACCTTAAACGTTGCAGGAACTGAAACAAAACAGTTAAACAACAAAACAGTTTAAGGGCTCTGGTCTCTGTTATTGGGAAGAGGCAGGAGGAACCTCATTAGGCCCCTTCTTTTTCTCCTGCTTCTTCTTCTCCCATGGGTAGTAGAAGCGTGGAGGGCCTGGAGCAGCAGCATCGCTGGGTGCAGTAGTGACCACAACACTAGGGGTTACCGTGGTGACAGGAGAAATGATGGGGGCCACATGATAGGTAACCGTAGTGGCGGAGCAGGCAGCTTTAGCCACAGCAGCAGGAGCAGAAGAGCAGGCTGCAGTGGTAGTGGATCCACCAGCTCCGTAGGCAGCTTTTAGGGAGCCTAGGGGCTTAAAGTCTTGCCAGTCCTCGTCTCAGTCTTCCGAAGGAGTTGGCAGAAAGGGCCTCTGTACAGCCTTTTTAGGCCTGGTCACAGCTGCAGCCCAGGGACCTTTTTGACCCCCACCAGGGAATATTCCACAATTTCCCCAGGGGTAAGGTTATTCATGTAGCCCGACTGGTACTCCCTCATAACAGCCCGGCGATTGACTAATACCAGGAGGCCGGTGTAGGAGTCCATTACTAAGCCATAACCCCGCTTCTTATCGAACTTAGTGACGGTGCCCCTCCTTCTCTCCAGGGGGGCCTCATCCGGCCGGGGTTGCTCCAGCTTGCGAATGAAGAGCCGCTCAGATGCAGCATCCGACTCCACGTAAGGAGTGTAAGGGTGATCCCACAGAGGAGCATATACGGGATAGGGCACCCGCTGCGGTGGTGGCCTTGCAGGCCGGCTTGGTTGGAGTGGGTGTTGCTGGCCACGGCGGCGGTAGCTGTAGCGGCAGTCGCCCTGGTGTCGGCAGCTTCAGTCGCCGGAGGCAGTGCGGCAAGAGCCTGGCGAATCTCCTCGACTAACTTCACTATCCTGGGCTCGTCCCGGAATACCCAGGGGTGGCGAGCCGCACTCTGGGGGTCGCCATAGGCCGGGAACTTTGGAGGCCCTAGCCGGATTCCCCTCTTTAGGGCTGGGGGCCGAGGCTACTGGAGCCGGGTCACTCACATGCTGGATGCTCTCAGGTAACACGGATCCGCCGGTGGAGAAGGCCAGGTCGGACTCGCTGGAACGGCCGGGCTCCGGGGAAGGACTGGTGTCGGGTGATGGTCCTCCGTCCGGGTCAGCACAGAGTGGAGTGGAAGCCCAGGTGGAACCTATGTCGTCCGACGCAACGGAGCCCCAGCTGGAGTCGCTGTCTGGAGGTAGCGGAACTAGCAGACACACTGGATCGATCGCTGGCAGAGATACGGAGGGCTCCAGCGGCACCGGTGCGGCAGGTACACAATCCTTGTAGGACGCCATCTTGCCACGCTCTGGCCGGAACTTGTAGCAGGAAGGGGAGGAGCGCCAGGCTGGAGGATCAGGTTCCAGAATGTGCCCAGCAACAGTGACTTCATCCAGCCCAGGCAGCCAATCAGGAGCAGTCAATGGAAAGTCTATGGCACCGGGCGATTCCCGCGCTTTGGCAGCATGGCTGTTAACCCCCTCCTCACCGGGGTATGGGGCAGCCAGAAATTGAAGAAGACGGCGGCCATCTTGTGTACAGTTCAGGGCCCGAAACACTTCAATCAACCCCATAGCAATCAGCAAAGTCTCTAGGGGGTTTCAGTACAGTTCTGGGGGCGCTGACAGTTGGCACAACAGTTTGTATCCTGTTCGTGACGCCAAAAATGCGATGCCCTGGCCCCTGGGGGCCACTTCCGCAGTGCTGATGTTATGAGCGGGCAATGACCGGGGCAGCTGCAGGGGTTATACACGGTATAGGCCTGAGGGCGGCACAGCTGTAGGGCCGGTCTGTGGAATCTGCAGGTGATGATGGGCATGCGATTCTTCGCTGCACTTAGTCAGGGCACCAGTAAGTGGACACCAATGCCAGGGTTCAGTAACAGCGGTTTTATTATAGATGAGGTAACTAGTAGCAACAGTTCTGTCCGGATGCAACCGGGTATATAGCAGGCTTTGACAAATAAAGCAGGAGTGGTGCTGCATAGGCTGTGAGAATACGTGCCGGATGATGGGAGAAGGAGTATGAGAGAAATAGCGTTGCTGGGTGGATTAGCTTGAGAATAAGACTTGCTGTGAATCCTTGTAGCGATGATGAGAGATAACAGAATGACACCCAGATGAGAGAGAAGACTCCGGACACTTGAGCAGGCAGATACAGCCGAAGACTTGAACACAGCAGAGCACTCGATCCACACTTCTAGTGGTGAAGTGGGAGCTGCAAAGAAGAAGTTCAACTTCTCTGAGGTAGGAGAGGGACGACACACACCCTCCTTGCTCGGGAGCAGGGGGAAGACTAACTTGTTAGGAGGAAGTGGGAGGTCGCTTGGTTGCTCCTGGCCAGAGCTAGTCGGCCATTGGAGGAACCATGGTTACAGGGCACTGGCACGGTCACGTGATCAACAGCCTTGCATACCACTGTACAATGTAATAATACACAGGAATACATGAGAATACACATGAGAATGCACATTACCAGAGAATACTAGGGGAAAACCAGCAGCAGTTGAAGTGCAAACACTCACCAGAACAGGCATGCACACAGCAATAGAAATGGCCATAATAGGAGTAGTAGTCCTTGCGTTCTGGGACACTGCATATGTATGCCGCTTCTCCCATCTGTATGTATGCCGCTTCTCTCCCCCATCTGTATGCCGCCTCTCTCCTCCATCTGTATGGCGCTTCTCCCTCCTTCCTGTATACCGCTGCTGCCTCTCTTCTTTCTGTATGCCGCTTCTCCCACCCTCCTGTATGCCGCTTCTCTCCCCCATCTGTATGCCGCTTCTCTCCTCCATCTGTATGCCGCTTCTCCCTCCCTCCTGTATGTCTCTTCTCTCCCCCATCTGTATGCCGCTTCTCCCTCCCTACTGTATGCCGCTTCTCCCTCCCTCCTGTATGTCGCTTCTCTCCCCCATCTGTATGCCGCTTCTCCCTCCAGTATGTATGCCGCTTCTCTCTCCCATCTGTATGCCGCCTCTCTCCCCCATCTGTATGCCGCTTCTCTCTCCTGTCTGTATGCTGCTTCTCCCTCCTTCCTGTATGCCGCTTCTCCCATCTGTATGTATGCCGCTTCTCCCTCCCTCCTGTATGCCGCTTCTCCCTCCTGTATGTATGCTGCTTCTCCCTCCTGTCTGTATGCCGCTTCTCTTCCCCATCTGTATGCCGCTTCTCCCTCCCTCCGGCATGCCACTTCTCCCTCTCTCTCCCCCATCTGTATGCCGCTTCTCCCTCCTGTATAACGCTGCTGCCTCCCTTCTGTATGTATGCCGCTTCTCTCCCCCATCTGTATGCCGCTTCTCCCATCTGTATGTATGCTGCTTCTCCCTCCTGTATACCGCTGCTGCCTCCCTCCTGTATGTATGCCGCTTCTCTCCCCCATCTGTATGCTGCCTCTCTCCTCCCTCCTGTATGTCGCTTCTCTCCACCATCTGTATGCCGCTTCTCCCTCCTGTATGCCGCTTCTCTCCCCCATCTGTATGCGGCCTCTCTCCCCCATCTGTATGCCGCTTCTCCCTCCCTCCTGTATGCCGCTTCTCTCCCCCATCTGTATGCCGCTTCTCCCTCCCTCCTGTATGCCGCTTCTCCCTCCTGTCTGTATGCCGCTTCTCCCTCCTGTCTGTATGTCGCTTCTCCCTCCCTCTCCCCCATCTGTATGCGGCTTCTCCCTCCCTCCTGTATGCCGCTTCTCCTTCCTGTCTGTATGCCGCTTCTCCCTCTCTCTCCCCATCTGTATGCCACTTCTCCCTCCTGTATGCCGCTTCTCTCCCCCATCTGTATGCCGCTTCTCGCTCCTGTCTGTATGCCGCTTCTCCCTCTCTCTCCCCCATCTGTATGCCGCTTCTCCCTCCCTCCTGTATGCCGCTTCTCCCTCCTGTATGCCGCTTCTCCTTCCTGTATGCCGCTTCTCCTTCCTGTATGTATGCCGCTTCACCTTCCTGTATGTATGCCGCTTCTCCCTCTCTCTCCTCCATCTGTATGCCGCTTCTCCCTCCTGTATGCCGCTTCTCTCCCCCATCTATATGCCGCTTCTCCCTCCTTCCTGTATGCTGCTTCTCCCTCCTGTATGTATGCTGCTTCTCCCTCCCTCCTGTATGCCGCTTCTCGCTCCTGTCTGTATGCCGCTTCTCCCTCCCTCCTGTATGCCGCTTCTCCCTCCTGTATGTCGCTTCTCTCCCCCATCTGTATGCCGCCTCTTTCCCCCATCTGTATGCCGCTTCTCCCTCCCTCCTGTATGCCGCTTCTCTCCCCCATCTGTATGCCGCTTCTCCCTCCCTCCTGTATGCCGCTTCTCCCTCCTGTATGTATGCCGCTTCTCTCCCCCATCTGTATGCCGCCTCTCTCCTTCTGTATGCCGCTTCTCTCTCCTGTCTGTATGCCGCTTCTCCCATCTGTATGTATGCCGCTTCTCCCTCCCTCCTGTATACCGCTTCTCCCTCCTGTATGTATGCCGCTTCTCCCTCCTGTATGTATGCCGCTTCTCCCTCCTGTCGGTATGCCGCTTCTCTCCCCCATCTGTATGCCGCTTCTCCCTCCCGTATCCCGCTTCTTCCTCTCTCTCCCCCATCTGTATGCCGCTTCTCCCATCTTTATGTATGCTGCTTCTCCCTCCTGTATACCGCTGCTGCCTCCCTCCTGTATGTATGCCGCTTCTCTCCCCCATCTGTATGCCGCCTCTCTCCTCCCTCCTGTATGTCGCTTCTCTCCACCATCTGTATGCCGCTTCTCCCTCCTGTATGCAGCTTCTCTCCCCCATCTGTATGCCGCTTCTCCCTCCCTCCTTTATGCCGCTTCTCCCTCCTGTCTGTATGCCACTTCTCCCTCCCTCCTATATGCCGCTTCTTCCTCTCTCTCCCCCATCTGTATGCCGCTTCTCCCATCTGTATGTATGCCACTTCTGCCTCCTGTATACCGCTGCTGCCTCCCTCCTGTATGTCGCTTCTCTCCCCATCTGTATGCCGCCTCTCTCCTCCATCTGTATCCCATTTCTCCCTCTTTCCTGTATGTCGCTTCTCTCCCCCATCTGTATGCCGCTTCTCTCCCCCATCTGTATGCCGCTTCTCCCTCCTGTATGCCGCTTCTTTTCCCGTCTGTATGCCGCTTCTCTCCCCGTCTGTATGCCGCTTCTCTCCCCGTCTGTATGCCGCTTCTCTCCCCCTGTCTGTATTCCGCTTCTCTCATCCTGTATGTATGCCGCTTCTCTCCTCCTGTATGTATGCCGCTTCTCCCTCCTGTATGTATGCCACTTCTCCCTCCTGTATGTATGCCACTTCTCCCTCCTGTATGTATGCCGCTTCTCTCCCCCATCTGTATGCCGCTTCTCTCTCCTGTCTGTATGCCGCTTCTCCCTCCCTCCTGTATGCCGCTTCTTCCATCTGTATGTATGCCGCTTCTCCCTCCTGTATGTATACCACTTCTCCCTCCTGTATGTATGCCGCTTCTCCCTCCTGTATGTATGCCGCTTCTCCCTCCTGTATGTATGCCGCTTCTCCCTCCTGTCTGTATGTCGCTTCTCCCTCCCTCTCCCCCATCTGTATGCGGCTTCTCCCTCCCTCCTGTATGCCGCTTCTCCTTCCTGTCTGTATGCCGCTTCTCCCTCTCTCTCCCCATCTGTATGCCACTTCTCCCTCCTGTATGCCGCTTCTCTCCCCCATCTGTATGCCGCTTCTCGCTCCTGTCTGTATGCCGCTTCTCCCTCTCTCTCCCCCATCTGTATGCCGCTTCTCCCTCCCTCCTGTATGCCGCTTCTCCCTCCTGTATGCCGCTTCTCCTTCCTGTATGCCGCTTCTCCTTCCTGTATGTATGCCGCTTCACCTTCCTGTATGTATGCCGCTTCTCCCTCTCTCTCCTCCATCTGTATGCCGCTTCTCCCTCCTGTATGCCGCTTCTCTCCCCCATCTATATGCCGCTTCTCCCTCCTTCCTGTATGCTGCTTCTCCCTCCTGTATGTATGCTGCTTCTCCCTCCCTCCTGTATGCCGCTTCTCGCTCCTGTCTGTATGCCGCTTCTCCCTCCCTCCTGTATGCCGCTTCTCCCTCCTGTATGTCGCTTCTCTCCCCCATCTGTATGCCGCCTCTTTCCCCCATCTGTATGCCGCTTCTCCCTCCCTCCTGTATGCCGCTTCTCTCCCCCATCTGTATGCCGCTTCTCCCTCCCTCCTGTATGCCGCTTCTCCCTCCTGTATGTATGCCGCTTCTCTCCCCCATCTGTATGCCGCCTCTCTCCTTCTGTATGCCGCTTCTCTCTCCTGTCTGTATGCCGCTTCTCCCATCTGTATGTATGCCGCTTCTCCCTCCCTCCTGTATACCGCTTCTCCCTCCTGTATGTATGCCGCTTCTCCCTCCTGTATGTATGCCGCTTCTCCCTCCTGTCGGTATGCCGCTTCTCTCCCCCATCTGTATGCCGCTTCTCCCTCCCGTATCCCGCTTCTTCCTCTCTCTCCCCCATCTGTATGCCGCTTCTCCCATCTTTATGTATGCTGCTTCTCCCTCCTGTATACCGCTGCTGCCTCCCTCCTGTATGTATGCCGCTTCTCTCCCCCATCTGTATGCCGCCTCTCTCCTCCCTCCTGTATGTCGCTTCTCTCCACCATCTGTATGCCGCTTCTCCCTCCTGTATGCAGCTTCTCTCCCCCATCTGTATGCCGCTTCTCCCTCCCTCCTTTATGCCGCTTCTCCCTCCTGTCTGTATGCCACTTCTCCCTCCCTCCTATATGCCGCTTCTTCCTCTCTCTCCCCCATCTGTATGCCGCTTCTCCCATCTGTATGTATGCCACTTCTGCCTCCTGTATACCGCTGCTGCCTCCCTCCTGTATGTCGCTTCTCTCCCCATCTGTATGCCGCCTCTCTCCTCCATCTGTATCCCATTTCTCCCTCTTTCCTGTATGTCGCTTCTCTCCCCCATCTGTATGCCGCTTCTCTCCCCCATCTGTATGCCGCTTCTCCCTCCTGTATGCCGCTTCTTTTCCCGTCTGTATGCCGCTTCTCTCCCCGTCTGTATGCCGCTTCTCTCCCCGTCTGTATGCCGCTTCTCTCCCCCTGTCTGTATTCCGCTTCTCTCATCCTGTATGTATGCCGCTTCTCTCCTCCTGTATGTATGCCGCTTCTCCCTCCTGTATGTATGCCACTTCTCCCTCCTGTATGTATGCCACTTCTCCCTCCTGTATGTATGCCGCTTCTCTCCCCCATCTGTATGCCGCTTCTCTCTCCTGTCTGTATGCCGCTTCTCCCTCCCTCCTGTATGCCGCTTCTTCCATCTGTATGTATGCCGCTTCTCCCTCCTGTATGTATACCACTTCTCCCTCCTGTATGTATGCCGCTTCTCCCTCCTGTATGTATGCCGCTTCTCCCTCCTGTATGTATGCCGCTTCTCCCTCCTGTATGTATGCCGCTTCTCCCTCCTGTATGTATGCCGCTTCTCCCTCCTGTATGTATGCCGCTTCTCCCTCCTGTATGTATGCCGCTTCTCCCTCCTGTATGTATGCCGCTTCTCCCTCCTGTCTGTATGCAGCTTCTCCCTTCTGTCTGTATGCCGCTTCTCCCTCACTCTCCCCCATCTGTATGCTGCTTCTCCCATCTGTATGTATGCCACTTCTCCCTCCTGTATACCGCTGCTGCCTCCCTCCTCTGTATGCCGCCTCTCTCCTGTATGTCGCTTCTCTCCACCATCTGTATGCCGCTTCTCCCTCCTGTATTTATGCCGCTTCTCCCTCCCATCTGTATGCCGCGTCTCTCCCCCATCTGTATGCCGCTTCTCCCTCCCTCCTGTATGCCGCTTCTCTCCCCCATCTGTATGCCGCTTTTCCCTCCCTCCTGTATGCCGCGTCTCTCCCCCATCTGTATGCCGCTTTTCCCTCCCTCCTGTATGCCGCTTCTTCCATCTGTATGTATGCCGCTTCTCCCTCCTGTATGTATACCACTTCTCCCTCCTGTATGTATGCCGCTTCTCCCTCCTGTATGTATGCCGCTTCTCCCTCCTGTATGTATGCCGCTTCTCCCTCCTGTCTGTATGCAGCTTCTCCCTCACTCTCCCCCATCTGTATGCTGCTTCTCCCATCTGTATGTATGCCACTTCTCCCTCCTGTATACCGCTGCTGCCTCCCTCCTGTATGTATGCCGCTTCTCTCCCCCATCTGTATGCCGCCTCTCTCCTCCCTCCTGTATGCCGCGTCTCTCCCCCATCTGTATGCCGCTTCTCCCTCCCTCCTGTATGCCGCTTCTCTCCCCCATCTGTATGCCGCTTCTCCCTCCCTCCTGTATGCCGCTTCTCCCTCCTGTCTGTATGCCGCTTCTCCCTCTCCCCCATCTGTATGTATGCCACTTCTCCCTCCTGTATACCGCTACTGCATGTATGCCTCTTCTCTCCATCTGTATGCCGCCTCTCTCCTCCATCTGTATGCCACTTCTCCCTCTCTCCTGTATGTAGGCCGCTTTTCCTTCCCTCCTGTATGTATGCAGCTTCTCCCTCCCTCCTGTATGCCGCTTCTCCCTCCCTCCTGTATGCCACTTCTTCCTCCCGTCTGTATGCCGCTTCTTCCTCCCGTCTGTATGCCGCTTCTCTCCTCCTGTGTGTATGCCGCTTCTCTCCTACTGTCTGTATTCCGCTTCTCTCCTCCTGTCTGTATTCCGCTTCTCTCTCTCTCTCCCCCATCTGTATGTATGCCACTTCTCCCTCCTGTATACCGCTGCTGCATGTATGCCGCTTCTCTCCCCCATCTGTATGCCGCCTCTCTCCTCCATCTGTATGCCACTTCTCCCTCTTTCCTGTATGCCGCTTCTCTCCCCATCTGTATGCCGCCTCTTTCCCCCATCTGTATGCCGCTTCTCCCTCTCTCCTGTATGTAGGCCGCTTTTCCTTCCCTCCTGTATGTATGCCGCTTCTCCCTCTCTCTCCCCCATCTGTATGTATGCCACTTCTCTCCCCCATCTGTATGCCGCCTCTCTCCTCCATCTGTATGCCACTTCTCCCTCTTTCCTGTATGCCGCTTCTCTCCCCATCTGTATGCCGCCTCTTTCCCCCATCTGTATGCCGCTTCTCCCTCTCTCCTGTATGTAGGCCGCTTTTCCTTCCCTCCTGTATGTATGCCGCTTCCCCCTTCCTCCTGTATGCCGCTTCTCTCCCCCATCTGTATGCCGCTTCTCCCTCCCTCCTGTATTCAGCTTCTCCCTCGCTCCTGTATTCCGCTTCTCTCCCCCCATCTGTATGCCGCTTCTCCCTCCCTCCTGTATGCCGCTTCTCCCTCCCTCCTGTATGCCGCTTCTTCCTCCCGTCTGTATGCCGCTTCTCTCCCTGTCTGTATGCCGCTTCTCTCCCTGTCTGTATGCCGCTTCTCTCCTCCTGTCTGTATGCCGCTTCTCTCCTCCTGTCTGTATGCCGCTTCTCTCCTCCTGTCTGTATGCCGCTTCTCTCCTCCTGTCTGTATGCCGCTTCTCTCCTCCTGTCTGTATTCCGCTTCTCTCTCCTTTCTGTATGCCGCTTCTCCCTCCTGTCTGTATGCAGCTTCTCCCTCCTGTCTGTATACTGCTGCTGTACCCTGCCTATGTGCCCCTGCCCCCTCCCTTGCTCTGTGCTCCTGCTGTCCCCCACCTATGTCCCTGCTCTCCCCTGTCTATGTGCCCCTGCCCCCTCCTACTTGCTATGTGCTCCTGCTGTCCCCCACCTATGTCCCTGCTATCCCCTGTCTATGTGCCCCTGCCCCCTCCCCCCTTGCTATGTGCTCCTGCTGTCCCCCACCTGTGTCCCTGCTGCCCCCTGCCTATGTGCCCCTGCCCCCTTCCCCCCCTGGCTATGTGCTCCTGCCCCCCTCTCCCCCCCTTGCTATGTGCTCCTGCCCCCCTCTCCCCCCCTTGCTATGTGCTCCTACCCCCCCCCCTTGCTATGTGCTCCTGCCCCCCCCTCCCCCCCTTGCTATGTGCTCCTGCCCCCCCTCCCCCCCTTGCTATGTGCTCCTGCCCCCCCTCCCCCCATGTGCTCCTGCCCCCCCTCCCCCCCTTGCTATGTGCTCCTGCCCCCCCTCGCTATGTGCTCCTACCCCCCTTGCTATGTGCTCCTACCCCCCTCCTCCCCTTGCTATGTGCTCCTGCCACCCTCCCCCCCTTGCTATGTGCTCCTGCCCCCCTTGCTATGTGCTCCTGCCCCCTCCCCCCTCTTGCTATGTGCTCCTGCCCCCCCCTTGCTATGTGCTCCTGCTGTCCCCCACCTATATGTCCCTGCTCCCCCCTGTCTATGTGCCGCTGCTCCCTCAGTGGGAGTCTTAAGGCCCTATTCCACGGAACGAATGTTGTTCGTATTCGGACGATATCGGCCGCTACGAACGATAATCGTCCCGTGGAATAGAGTGCAACGATCAGCCGACATCGTTCATGTCGGCTGATCGTTGCAGTCGCTTGTTTTTCAACATGTTGAAAAACAAGCGACTGATACAGCAACGATCTGCTGCTGTCGCTCCGTTGAATAGGAGCATCGGCAGCAGACGCTGCTGTATCCTATGGGCTGCCCGGGCTATCAGCGATCCTCCAAGCAGCCCCCCCCCCCCCCCCGCAGCTCGTCGCCGCCCCTCCCGCACTCACCCGATCGCTGCAGCCGCACTGAATAGCAGCAGCAAGCGGGGAACGAGGAGCAAACGAGCGCTGAGAGCGCTCGTTTGCTCCTCTTAACGACCGGTGGAATAGGGGCATTATACAGTGCAGGATACAGGGGATCTGTGTTATCACCTGAGCTCCTGCAGCTGTAAATCATCAGATACCAGTGCAGCAGCTGCCCGATCAGAGCACTCAGTTTGGTCCTAGTTCTCTGCCCTGTACTCAGTTATTTTGGGGTCACAGTCACATGAGCCGAGTACAGGGCAGGGAACTAAGCCAGACTGTGAGTGTTCTGATCGTGCAGCTGCTGCACTGGTATCTGACGATTTACAGCTGCAGGAGGAGCTAAGGTAATAACACAGATCCCTTATATCCATCGTAAAGCAACTGCTGATGGTTTGTTTGGTGTATTCCCCTATAGTTATATAATCACTGTGAAGTATATTGCATGTGTATGCTGGGAGTTTTTGTCAGGTCCCAGACAGATAAGGTACCAGTACATACATGTATTATCCTCCACAGTGATTATATAACTATAGAGGAATACACCAAACTATCAGCTCCCAGGACAGGAGTTACTGCTATCCAGAACTATTGGCAACTATTTGTTTCACTGTAATTGATACATCTGTACAGGCAGCAAATATTGTAACCAGTCACTGACTGCAGCAAACTACAGTCACTTATTACAGTCAGCAGCTCTTGTTTCACTGAGGTGGCTGCATATAGGAGAGCAAAGGGTCTCTCCTACTCCTATCTCCTATTTATTATCTATCTCTCTATCTCGTTCAGATAATACTCCACGGCAACTCCGATACGTGTCAAACGTGATTCAAATTTATTCCCTCTTGTGATACATCAAATAAATAGTGCAGCACAGCAAATACAGGATGCGACATTTCAACCGTCTTTTTCAAGCCTGGGAGACCGTTGAAACGACGCATCCTGTATTTGCTGTGCTGCACTATTTATTTGATGTATCACAAGATGGAATAAATTTGAATCACGTTTGACACGTATTGGAGTTGCCGTGGAGTATTATCCGAACTGTATTAGTTTGGTCCATGGTCGGGACCTATCTACTGGCACCCACACATCTTGAAAGTAGTGCTGCTTTTCGATATAGTGAAGCTATCTATCTATCTATCTATCTATCTATCTATCTATCCTCTACCTGTGTAATGTGTGACACTGCTGATACCAGAGAGCAATAGCCTGTACTCTCCTGTATATATATTTACTCCTACCTGTGTAATGTGTGACACTGCTGATGCCAGAGAGCAATAGCCTGTACTCTCCTGTATGTGTATATATATATATATATATATATATATATATATATATATATATATATATATATATATATGTATATATCCCCTACCTGTGTAATGTGTGACACCAGAGAGCAATAGCCTGTACTCTCCTGTATGTGTGTATATACCTCCTCTACCCGTGTAATGTGTGACACTGAGGTGTAGTATGAAGGGCTAGGGAGACTTGTTGTAGGTGTACTTCTATGCAGACAACAACAAAATGGCGCTGCCCAGCAGTACACATATCACCTTTCCACTCTTTGTTCCCTTGTGAAGAGAGGAGGGAGGTGATGATGTCACAGCAGTTGAGCAGAGTCTGCCTTTTTTTTCAGCACAGCCGTATTTCAGGTTACTTTTACCAGCAGTTTTTCTAGGGGCCATCACTGGGAAATATGAAAAATTAGATAATGAATTTTTCCTATTTCTTTACATGTAAAAAAAATAAAATAAAAACACACTTATAAATTAACAAAAAAAATAAATTAAATTTTATCATTTTCAATTTTTTTTTTAACTTTGTGACACATTCCCTTTAAGGGCTGATGGTTGCAACCCACGCAGCTTTGTTGGTACTGTAGCACTAAGATTTAAACTGATGCATATAATTGGATCTGAGCGGATTGATATATATGTTTAAGGGAAAAGGTTCTGTATAACTTGTAATTTATTGATTAATATCTCTTATCTTTCCATACTAAAGAGCCCAGTCCATTGAGTGACACTGTCCACTGGACTCCTTAGAGGGGTTAACCAGCGCTACAAAAACATGGCCACTTTCTTTCAGAGACAGACCCACTCTTGGGCGGGGTTTTGCTGCTCAGTTCCATTGAAGTGAATGGAGCTTAATTGCAAACTGCACCTGCACTGGAAACAAGAGGTCATGTTTTTGTAGCACTGGATAACCCCTTTAACGCAAATGTACCATTAGAATTAGTGATGTACCTAATGTACCATTAGGAGTTTTTTCACTACCTTGTTGGCGCAGTCGAGTGCACCGGACCCTTTTCTGTACCGGAGGCCTGGCGCCCCCAGTGTAACAATATCCCCTCCCCTTGGTGGTGCGGCCATGCTTGATTCTAATGGAGGTACATTACGGAGGGAAGAGGATATTGTTACACTGGGGTGCCTGGCCTGCCTCAGTGCTTAAAGAGGATGTACCACCTGGTGCATCCTTTTTAACCTGAACCGACAGATCGATCGGCGCCGGCACGCGGCTCCATTCATTCTAAGCGAGCCGCGTCATACAGGGGAGGGAATTCCCTCCCACTGGCGGCGGCCCGGCCGACCTCCAGTGCTTCAGCACCGGCCGGTACTGCTGGATGGAACGGCGCCGTACACGGGAACCAGACGGCGGTCCGAAAAACAGACCACGGCACCGGCTTCCCCGTGCCGGCGCCGATCGATCCGTCGGTTCAGGTTAAAGAGGATGTACCGGGTGGTACATCCTCTTTAAAGCGAACCGCTGCACAAAATAAATGGTGCCGATTGCGGGAAGAGTTTTGAAAAAAAGGACTGCACCGCTGGGATCCCCACGCCACCAAAATTTTTTTCTACTGCTTCTAATGGTACATTTGCTTTAACCCCTTAGTGACCGCCATGCTGCCTTTTAACGGCGATCACTAATGGTCTTTATTCCGATGCGAACGCCTTTTAACGGTGTACGCATCGGAATGAATTGCCGCCCGGAATGAATTGCCCCATCCCCCCCCCCCGGTAACTGCCTGGAGCAGAAGTTTCTCCGCTCCGGGCAGTTTGACCCGTTAAATGCCGCTGTCAAAGCATGACAGCGGCACCTAACAAGTCGGACGGCGCCGTGGGTCACTTACGCAATCGCGATGTCCTACGGTGCCATCCGGTGTCCTGGTGGTCTCCATGGTGATCCGGGGTCCTAATGAAGGCCCCCGGGGTCACCATGGAGATGCCTCATCCTGACAGGGGTGGCCGTGGCTATTGCTTGTCAGCATGAGGCATGATACAATACATTGCAGAACATTAGGTACTGCAATGTATTGTATCAGTGATCAAAGTATTTTACACTAGTGTACAGTAATGTACACTAGTGTAAAAGTAAAAAAGTGAAAAAAAGTGTGCACCAAACACAACACAGCCCCCCCAATAATAAAAATGCATTACATTCCCTATACCCAATAAAACATCACATAAAAGTGATCAAAAACACAAATCCTATACATATTTGTTATCCTTACGTCCGTAACGACCCAATCTATAAAACTATATCAACAATTATACCGCACAACACACGCTGTAAAAAAATAAAAAAAAACAGTACAAGAATAGCTGTATTTTATCAATTCACATTAGAAAATACGTCATAAAAGAGATCAAAAAGTCATATACTTATAAAACTTGGTACAATAGAAACTACAGATCTTCCCGCAAAAAATAAGCCCAAAACCAGCTCTGTCACGCAAAAGATAAGAACGCTATGGATCTTGCAATGTGGCGACAGTTTTTGTGGGTTTTTGCTAGGAAGATGGTTTCTATTGCGCCAAAGTGGTAATTGTTAAAAAAAAACTACACAAATGTGGTATCGCCGTAACCCTAGTGACCCAGAGAATACATGTATTATGTTATTAGTGACCGCCGATACGGATTTTTACGTCGATCACTAATGGGCTCTATTCTGCTGCCATCAGCTCTTTATGGCGATGGCAGAATAGTGCAGCGGCGCCGGTAATGCCCGCAGCCCCCTCCTCTCAGCTACCGGAGCTGAGGGGTTGGGGCAGAGTGTGGGCTCAGTCCCGGCCAGTCCCCTCACCGGCGATCGCTGTTATTACCAGTATAGCGGCGGCCACCGGTAACTGACATTGACAGTGCAGCTGAACGCTTTCATCTCTTCTCACCGTGAATCCACGGTGAGAGGAGATGAAAACATGTCCCCCCCCCCCTGTCCACAGAATTAACCCTAGTGACCTGGTCACTGACCCTCCCCTCCCTGGGCAGCCATCTGATCCAAGATAGCCACCGCCATCACTGTGAACAGACTCTGTTCACAGTGATGGATTCCTAAAAATGATCAAAGCTCCATTCTCTCCACCACCCACAGAGAGCATGGAGCAATAATCGGTGACCACCCGGTGTGGTCCCAGTACAAGTGATCAGCGGTATATACTATATACCGCTGATCGCTTGTTCCAAATGGTGCCGGCACTTTTTTACCCGTCACCAAAGTCAAGTGCCCCGGATTAGCTGTAACCACCCCAGATTACCCGTAACCACCCCAGATTACCTGTAACCACCCCAGATTGCCCCTCACCCCCCCAGATTGCCCGTAACCATCGCAGACAGCCCGTAACCACAGATGATTGCCCGTAACCACCACAGATTGCCACAGACTGCCCGTAGCTACCCCAAATTGCCTATAACCACCCCAGATTGCTCGCAACCTCCCCAGATTGCACGTCGCCTGCCCAGATTGCCCGTAACCACCACAGATTGCCTGTAACCACCCCAGATTGCCCGTCGCCTCCCCAGATTGCCCGTAACCACCACAGATTGTCCGTAACGACCACAGATTGCTCGCAGCCACCACAGATTGCCCGTCGCCACCACAGATTGCCCATTGCCACCACAGATTGCCCGTCGCCACCACAGATAGCCAGTGAATACCACCAGATTGCCCGTCACCACCTCCAGATAGCCAGTGAACACCCCCAGATAGACAGTAAACACCTCCAGATTGCCCGTAACCACCCCAGATTGCCCGTAACCACCCCAGATTGAGAAATTTCAAACTAAACGAACAAATTATTGGAAAAATTCTTTTGAATACTTTCCTCTAATACCTGTGGGGTCAAAATGGTCACCACACCCCAAGATGTATTCTTTGAAGGCTGCACTTTCCTAAATGGGGTGACTTTTGGGGGGGGGGGGTTATTCTGATGACACTACAGGGGCGCTGCAAATGCACCTGGCGCTCAGAAACTTCTTCAGCAAAATCTGAACTGGAAATGCTAATAGGCACTCCTTCCCTTCAGTCCCGCTGTGTGCCCATACAGTGGTTTACGCCCACATATGGGGTACCATTGTACTCAGGAGAACCTGCGTTACAAAATTTGGGGTGCATTTTCTCTCATGTTGCTTATGAAAATGAGATACTTTAATCTTAACAAATATATTATTGGAAAATTTCTATTTTCCATTTTTTTCTGGCCTAATTGTGAATACTTTCCTCCAGCCCCTGTAGGGTTAAAATGCTCATTATACCCCTAGATAAATTCTTTATGGTGTCTAGTTTCCAAAATGGGGTCACTTATGGGGGTTTACAATATACAAGCCTCCTAAATCAACTTAAACAAAGAACTGGTGCCTAAAAAAAAAATCAGTTTTGGAAATTTCATGAAAATTTCATAATTTGCTGATACATTTCTAAGCCCCGTAACACCCTAAAAAAGTGAAATATGTTTACGAAATGAAGCCAGAATAAAGAGGACATATTGATAATGTGACTTACTAACTAATTTTCGTCATGTGACTTTCTTTTTTTAGAAGCAAAGAATTTCAAAATTCGTAAAGTGCAAATTTTTCATGATATTTTGATGTCTTTCACACAAAAACACACAAGACAGTGACCAAATTTTGCCCCTAACATAAAGTACCATATGTTCCGAAAAAACAATCTCAGAATCACTAGCATATGTTAAAGCATCACTGAGCTATAAGCGCATAAAGTGAGACAGGTCAGATTTTGAAAAATGAGCCTGGTCATTAAAGAGGTAGTGCGGCGCTAATAAAATATTCACAGAATAACACACATTACAAAGTTATACAACTTTGTAATGTATGTTATGTCTGTGAATCGCCCCCTTCCCCGTGTCCCCCCCCCCCCCGCCCGTGTACGTGGAAGTGTGTGGTGCATTATACATTACCTGATTCTTGTCAATGCCGTCCGCCATCTTGTGCCAAACGTCATCTTCGGACGGACGAATCGCTGCCACTGTCCCCCCTCCACCACGTCACAACTGTGCTCAGCCGCGATTGGAAGAGCACAGTTATGCTCAGCCAATCGCAGCTGAGCGGCTGATGACGCGGCCGCGTAACTTTGTAATGTGTGTTATTCTGTGAATAATTTTTTAGCACCGCACTACCCCTTTAAGGTCCAACTAGGCTTGGTCTCTAAGGGGTTAATGCAGAATGATCCATGATTTCAAGCAGTGTGTTACAAGTTGTACTGAAACTTTCCCACAAAGATATACTGTATATCAATCTGCTCAGCTCCTTCTTCTCTATAACATGATGCTGATAGCTTAGTTACTATTTTTATGGTGACAGGTTTCCTTTAACTCTTTGAGGACCAGGCCCAAAATGACCCAGTGGACCGCGCAAATTTTGATCTTAGTGTTTCCGTTTTTCCCTCCTCCCCTTCTAAGAGCTCTAGCACTTTCAGTTTTTTATCTACAGGCCATGTAAGGGCTTATTTGTTACAGGAATAGTTGTACTTTGTAATGGCGTCTTTCATTTTACCATAACATGTATGATGGAATTCCAAATATATTATTTATGAAGATATAAATTGGTGAAATCGCAAAAAAGAATGCAATATGGTAACGTTTGGGGGGTTCCTGTGTCTACGTTATGCACTATATGGTAACAGCGACATGATACAATTATTCTATAGGTCAGTCCGAACACAACCATATGCAGGTTACACAGATTCTCTAATGTTATATATGTATTTTTTAATGAAATCCTTTTTTTTGGCAATTAATTATAAATAAAATGGGACTATTGTGACGCTTATAACGGTTTTATTTTTTCACCTACGGGGCTGGATGGGGTGTCATTTTTTCCGCCATGATCTCTAGTTTTTATTAATACCATATTTGTGAAGATCGGACGTTTTGATCACTTTTTATTAATTTTTTTATATATATAATGTAACATAAAATCGGTAATCCGCGCACTTTTTCCCCTCTTTTCGTGTACGCCGTTTACCGTTCGCAATGACACTTGTTATATTTTAATAGATCGGACAATTACGCACGCTACGGTATATTATATGTTTATCTATTTATTTATTTTTATATGTTTTATTTATATAATAGGATAGGGGGGTGATTTCAACTTTTATTGGGGGAGGGGTTTTGGGGTAGTGTGTTAGTGTTTTTAACTTTTTTTTTTTACACTTTTGAAGCCCCTTTGGGGGACTTTTACATACATTACTTGGATTTCTACACTGATGAATGCTATGCCTATGGCATATCAGTGATCAGTGTTATCGGCGCTCTGCTCATTGAGCCTGCCTGTGCAGGCTTAGAGTAGCAGAGCGCCGATCGGACCGCATGGAGGCAGGTAAGAGACCTCCAGCAGTCCGTTTTACCGATCGGGACCCCCGCAGTCACACTGCGGGGGTCCCGATCGGTAAGTGACAGGGGACTCCCCCTGTCACTTACACTTAAACGCCGCGGTCGCGCCGCGATCGCGGCGTTTAAGGGGTTAATGACACGCGGCAGCGCGATCGCGGCAGCGTGTCATTGCCGGTGAGGTCCCGGCTGCTCACTGCAGCCGGCCCCCACCTCCTATGAAGCGCGCTCCGCTCCGGAGCGCGCTTCATAGCGGGAATAACACCCAGGGCGTACAGTTACGCCCTAGGTCGTCTGGGGACAGACTTCCATGGCGTAACTATACGCCCTGGGTCGTCTAAGGGTTAAAGGGGTTGGCCACTTTATAGCAAAATAGGTCAGTACAAAGTATTAGTAAGTGTGCTCACTGTATATACTGACAGCAGCTCCCTGTGTACCTCATGGAGCTAATATCAGACTCCCCTCCTCCAGACTTGGCTGCCCTGCTCTGTTTTTTTTTTATAGTCCATAAAATGGCTGGCATGGAGGAGCATGTGACATGCCTTGTCCCCTGTCACCTCCATAGACATATGGTGGACAGTGGTGGACAGTGGGGGGAGGGGCAAGGTCACATGCTCCTCCATGTCAGCCATTTTATGGACTAAAAAAAACAGAGCAGGGCAGCCCAGCCTGGAGGGGAGTCTGATATTAGCTCTATGAAGTACACAGGGAGCTGCTGTCAGTAAGTACAGTGAGTACAGGTACTAATACTGTACACTGAGAAATTTTACTATAAAGTGGCCAACCCCTTTAAGTATTCCTTACTCACTGTACTGTAATTCATTTTAAAAGTTTGAACTGCCACAGCCGCATGGCTGCATCAGGACAGGGCCATTCAAATGAATGGATCCACAGTCTGTCTGCAATTGCTGACAGAAATTACAGACATGTGACTATATCCTTAGGATATGTTCCCACAACTACTGTCTATTGTCCGTCTTTTTGGACAGCCATCATTTTGAGACGAAAATATGTCAGTAATAAGCATAATATGGACATATTTCTCAAAATGATGGATGTCCAAAAAGATGGCCGTAGGGCACCCAGAAAAAGACATTGTGGGAACACAGCCTAAAGGCCCTATTCCACGGAACAATTCTCGTCCGTTATGGCCAATAATCGTTCCGTGGAATAGAAGGCAACGATCAGTCGACATTGTTTATGTCGGCTGATCGTTTCCTCGTTTGTCTTTTAAACATTTTGAAGACAAACGACTGTGATAGCAGCAATCTGCTGCCGTCGCTCCGTGGAATATGAGCCGCAGCGGCAGACAGCCACTATCTTCTATGGGCTGCCCGGACGATGTAGCGACCACCCTGGCAGCCCCCCTGCAGCTCCTCCCGCACTCACGGTAACGAGGAGCAAATGAGCGCTTGTAAGCCCCTATAACACGGGGCGATGCTGACAGCGCTTGCTTGCTCCTCGTTGCCCGCTCGCTGTCACCGCTATTTCACGCGGCAGCAGCAAGCAGGGAGTATGGGGGGGGGGGGTGTTAGGGTGCGGGGAGGCTGCCCAGATGATTGCTAGATCGTTCGGGCAGCCCATAGCATATGACAGCGGTCTGCTGCTGCCGCTCCTATTCCACGGAGTGACGGCAGCGGATCATTGCTGTATGAGTTGTTTGTCTTTCAACATGTTGAAAGACAAATGACTGCAACCATTAGCCGACATCGTTCATGTCGGCTGATCGTTGCCTTCTATTACACGGAACAATTATCGGCCAATAATCGTTCCATGTAATAGGGCCTTAACTTGCAGGGGGAGCAGTGGCGCTCAGGGCCCGGCGGCCTCCAGCTCAAAAACGGAGTGTGAGTGGGCCTGGAGCTGCAAGCTGCTCCTCCTGCAGGTCAGAGTGCCCCCTGCTACATCCACACAACACAAGGTCCTGTGGTGTGTACAGGGGTGTATCGGTATTGCTATCACACACACAAATGAATATCACTACAACTACTACTCCATTTATCTACTTCTGCCCCCTTCATCTACTATACCTCTATTACTACACCTCTACTACTACACACATTATTAATACTAAAAAAAAATAATAATTGAGAATTAAATAGAGATAATTATGGCCATATCGCCCATCCCTACCTTCCCCTTAGATTTCATATGTTACACAGTGAAGTACATAAAATAAATACACAGGATGGGGTCATATAACTAGTAATAATAGTTAACTAAAACAATTTTAATAAATAATGTAAAAGGGTTTTATTTGTGCTGAATCAGAACGAGGCTTGGCATACCTGGTAGTGGAGCAATTTACAGTCATAGCGAGGATTGGAACACATGCATTAGTAGTATAGTCATAGTGAGGCTTGGAATACATGAAGAGTAGCAATGGAGGCGGTGCCCGAACACAGCATGTTCATATGTTGATCTGGTTACTATCCATATAGGAACAATGTAGTATAATAGGAATATGAGTACAAGAATACAAAATTAAATACATTGCAGTGGTAATAAATTGGGTCCACTACATATGTACTTAGTAGAAAAAAGTATAATATATGGAGTAGAAGCAATGCAAAAAGAGAGAAAACTAACAAATTTAGCAGAAATATGAACAGATGAAACATATAATAGCTAATCCCTTTCTAACCACATATAGTAAGTGGTGCACTGACATAGACAGGGTTTAGGCATGCCACAATATGTAACAAGATATTGCTGGAGGAGAAACTGTAATGGTTAACCCCTTAATTCCACTTTTGACGTTAAAGAGGATGTACCACCAGGTACATCCTCTTTAACCTGAACCCACGGATCGAACGGCGCCGGCACGGGGAAGCAGATGCCGCGGTCCGTTTTCAGTACCGAGGCCCGGTTCCCGTGCACGGCGCCATTCTATGCACCAGAACCAGCCGGTGCTCAAGCACTGGAGGTAGGCCGGCCCGCCCCCAGTGGGAGGGAATTCTCTCCCCTCCATGACGCGGCTCCCTTAGAATGAATGGAGCCGCGTCATACAGGGGAGGGAATTCCCTCCTACTGGGGCGGGCGGTCCTACCTCCAGTGCTTGAGCACCGGCCGGTTCTGGTGCATAGAACGGTGCCGTGCACGGGAACCGGGCCTCGGTCCGGAAAACGGACCGTGGCACCGCCTTTCCCGTGTCGGCGCCACGTAACTTATCCAAGTCCTCCTATGAATGTTTTCTCCTGACAAAATATACCTCATGTTAGTGGTAAATTTTGCTTGATACATTAACCCTTTCTTCGCTAAAAAATCTGAAGTATCATAAAGTTGAACAATCTGCTGCATTGTTCTAGTGTTAACATTTTCTGCATGTAACTAAAATAGCCGCACAACACAAATGAAATAAACATTCACATTTACAATAGGTCTACTGAATTTAGGCATAATTTGGTAAAGGTCCTTTTACATTTTAGGATCTTATAGGTACAGATGAGCAGAATTACAGTAAGTGCTGAGTGCCTTACACTTGGCATTTGACTCCGGTGGCAGAAGATGATACAAGCTACAGCCCTAGGACTGCATGGAAAGTGTGGTAAGAGCTGCACAGCAGTATTTTCACGTACATGTATGTGGGATTGCACTAGTGTGTAGCAACATCAGATGTACACGTATGTGAATTTGGGTCAAGGTTAAAAGACCTTCCCTATAAGACTCGAAGGGGATGGGTGTTTGGAGCTAACTAATCCAATATCCATGATATGAAAGCCGGTTGTCTTGAAACACTGTGGAGGAATCCATAAGAAACCCTGTCATAGTCCTCATTGATTCTGTTCTTGAGTGTCTGGATTGTGCAGCCTACAGGTAGATCACACATTCAGATTCAAAGTTAATATATAATGTGATGCAGAAAACATCATTAGTGGTGTTATATATAAAATTTGTATAATAGTGAGGCAACACAAGAGTTTTGGCTGCATTTGAAGCTTTCAAGTTTGCTTGGCACAAGAATATTCTGTTGAGATATTTAAGGGGGGGTTATAGTGCTGTGGTTGGTTGTAATGGGCAACAACAGACCATATTCCTCCACATTACAGGACCAGCAATGTGGATGAGAATTGTGAAATATCTACACAATGAACATTTTTCTGACTGAAATCCACCTGTGGTGCACATATTATAGTCCTGTCAAACTGCAGACCTATCAAACTGTGAAGGTTCGGCAACCTTCTCTGAACCCGAACACTTGGCTACTGATTCCCTGTGGCTGAAGAAGTTGGATGCCACCTTAGGGCTGCCAGGAAAACATGGATACAGCCTATATCCCCTATTAAACTGGGCCATCAGAGGGAACAAGTGAGCATCGACCTGTCAGGTCAGCATTCGCTTGCTCCTCGCTCCCAGCGCTATTACACGCACCAACAGCGAGCGGGTAAGTGCGGAGGGGCTCCATAGGTGATAGCGGCAGCAGATCATTGTCTTTCGTTTTTCAGCATGATGAAAGATGTTAAAAGACAATAATCAGCTGACACTATGCATGTTTGCTGATCGTTGCCTTTTATTACACAAAGAGATTATCGGCTGTAATGGCCGATAATCCGCCAAATACTTCCGATAATCACTTTGTGTAATAGGGCCTTATGACTCCCAGAAAATTAAACCAAACAGTTTGACAGGTCCACTCAACACTAGACATGTCAAGAATTTACATTTAAGAGCCAGTTCGCATGGAGTAAATTCGTCGAAATCCCACCTGCTTCAATGTGACACTTTCCCTATGGGAGCGCCGCGGCTGTCTGCTCAAAGAATTGACATGACAGCAGATTTGACATCAATGTAACTAAGTAACTGAACACAGCATCAAATCTGATGTGGATCCTCTACGTGTGAACGCACCCTAAGGCTATGTTCCCACACAGTATATTTGGTCAGTATTTTTCAACCAAAACCAGGAGCGGATTGAAAAACACAGAAAGGCTATGTTCACACACTGTTGGAATTGAGTGGATGGCTGCCATTTAAAGAGGTACTCCGGGCAGGGGTTATTTTTAGGGTATGGCCGGGGAAGGGGTGGAAATAGAGGCCGCCGGTCACTTACCTCCCCGGTTCCAGCGCCAGGTACCGGATTGCATGACGTCTCAAGGCAGCTCAGCAATTCAGCGCTCGTAGCGGGGTCCCGCCTCAGCTGCTGAATGGCTGAGCTGCCTTGAGACGTCATGCAATCCGGTACCTGGCGCTGGAACCGGGGAGGTAAGTGACCGGCGGCCTCTATTTCCACCCCTTCCCCGGCCATACCCTAAAAATAACCCCTGCCCGGAGTACCTCTTTAATGACAAGTAATTACCGTTATTTTAAAACAATGGCCGTTCTTTACCATTATATGACGCCCATCCACTAAATTTCAACAGTATGTGAACAGAGACTTTCTGTGTTTTCAATCCACTCCTGGTTTTGGTTAAAAAATACTGAGCACAAATCCTGTGTGGGAACATAGCCTCACAAAGTGTTTTCTTCTGCAAGTAATCGGTGGATTTACTCTAAAGTCAATGGAAAGTATCCCCAATGGATCTGCTCTGCAGGACAATTTCCCTGCAGATTTCGTGTGGATTTTCCACCAGAGGGAAAGCAGTGTATCCAGCAGACGTGAAGATGTAGTACCCGCCGGGATGAGCTGAAGCCTGACCAGCGCCACCTAGCTCACCTTGTTGATGGACAGGGCAGATGCCACCCAATGTGCCCACCTCAGGTGCCTGGCAGGAATCTGTAGTGAGATGGTGGTCAGTCACGTCATGCTCCCTGTGTAGATGATGAGCGCCGGTCACCGTGCCTGAGCCCCGTACACACACGGGGTAATATCGCTACCTTACCTACAGCCACCGTGTACCGGCGGGACTGGGAGCTGCTGCCGCCACCTCACGTACTGTCCGGTACGGGGCAGTGTCAACATCTCCCCTCATGCTCACCTCGTGTGTCATCTGTCACGCAGCCCGCCCACCGGTGTCTGTGTCTTTAAGAGCCGAGCCCCGCCCCCTGTCTTCCTGCTGACAAGATGGCGGCGGAGAGCAGAGTGCTGTCTTATACCGTGTACAAGTGGAGCTCCTTCTCCTCCAGTTATCTTCCGGAGTGAGTAGTCAGGGCTCTGGGCACGGCGCTTCCCTGCCGGCTGGGTGGCAGTGTGTTGCCGGCGGCCGTTTCTCTTTCCCGGAGTGGCGTGCGGAGGCCTGCTGCTGGATGTGGGACTGACACTTGTGACACCCGGGCTGCTCGGCCACCGCGCTCCCCGCCTGCTGCGCTCTATGTGGCGGGCAGGAGGAGGAGAGCGCACTGGCTTCTGGTGCAGTTATATGCGCGGGACGTGTCCTCTGTAGGTCAGAGCCTCTGCAGTACTGCCCCGGCCACTGGGGGCGCTAGAGGGGAGTGTCATGTATCATCAGCCCTGCTCGGCGTGCTAAAGGGCTGAGTACTGGGCACAATGGCGGCCGTGTAATATACTGGCTTGCTGGCGGCTTCACTACTTCTACTGACTTTGTGTCCCGTTCTTAGGACCGATTATTGGAGTTTATTAGCTGGTAATGCTGTGAGCTGCTTATATCAGGTGTGAGTGGAGGCAGTCAGCAGCAGCATAACCCACTGTGCTTGGCCAGCTCAGCTGCTTACCTAGGCTCCTATTACACACACACATACCTGACAGAAGCCAGGAATAGATTTGAAAAGAGGAGATATCTCAGTCTTCCTTTATGACTTGTTCTCTGGCTTTGGCTTCAATGATCTGTCAGATTGCTGTCAGAAAAATCTGTGTGTGTAATAGGGCCTTGAGGATGTATGCCATCATTGTGTGTTCAAGCACTTCAGGTTACCTTTAGGGTATGTTCACTAGGGTACTATTACACGAAACAATAATCGGCCCTATACGGCCAATTATCGCTCAGTGTAATAAACACAACGGTCAGCCAATGACCACGATCATCATTGATATAGGTTGAACCTATAATTGTTGGGTGCTGGCCGTGCATTGCTATGTGTAATAGCGGTGCGCGGCTGACTATATGTAAAGTGCATACATTACCTGTCTAGGCTACTCTGCTCCGCTTCTCCCTGGGTCCCGCGTGCTCCAGCTTCAGAGCAGCCTGTCTGAGCTGAAATGCCGCTCAGCCAATCACAGGCCGGGACCACCGCTGCCATTGATTGGCTGAGCGCAAGAGGAACCCTGCAGCATGGACAGGTAATGTATACACTTTAAGCAAGGTCTGCAAGGACATCGGTAACAATGTCCATGCAGCCCTTGTTAAACGATTATTGGGCCGTGTAATAGGCCCAGTAAACGAGCGCCGATTTAGCAGATCAGCACTCGTTTACAGTTATTATCGGGCCCCCATCAGGCCATGTAATAACACCCTTAGGGGTGTCAGAGCTGAAAATCTAATGGCAGTAAATTTTCTGGAAAAACTGTGGACTCCCGCCATCGCTCCCTGCACTGGCTCTGATACAGGAGTGCTCAGTAGTAGTCATTGTGTAACATTTGCTGCTGCTAGTTGTATTCATAACTCCAAGAAAATCTGCTTATGGTACATTTATGTTGTGACAATTTTTTTAAATATCTGAGTGTACACCAACAGAATGACGTTATAGAAAATTGATTGAATCATCCAGCAGCGTACAAGTAATGTAACATACAGTAAATGTTAACATTGGAAATAATATAGAGACCCCTTCCCCTTTAATAAAGCCAGACAGTCCCCAGAACAGGTTGACATTTATGTCCCTGTAGTTTCCCTAAGTGCCACATTAGTAAGTAGCATTGCATCTCTGGGAAGACTATAGCTGAACTTGTATCCACAGGTGGACATTGGCAGCTGGGCATACTTTAGTGACTGGAAATCATTGGTTTTGAATGTGGATTAGGTCATTCTTCCTTTTAAATCTATATGTTCAAATGTACCATTATTGCTTCATATTTTACATGTGAATTTGTACAGGGAAATTCCATGTATTGCCGTACAATATGTATGGTCAAGATTTAGGAAAAAAGAACTTTCTGCATGGAAATCGATTTTCATTTTTTTTTTTTTTTTTACCCATTGAATTCAGTAGGAAAGAGAAGAACACTCGCCAAGCCTAGTGCATCCACAGCAAAATCTACAAGTCCAGATAAAAGTTTATGCTTAGTTCTATCTATAATAAATGCTGTACATACCTGATCTCCTGTGCCCTTGTGGTGAAACTTTTCTGGTCCCCTCACACACTCTGTACACTTGCGATGACGTGTTTATGTATGGCCACATCATTGCTGGAACCCAGGTATACAGAGACTGGCAGGGAACCAGGGAAGTGTTGCCACAGGGTTTTTTTATTTTTTTTATTTGACAGTTCAGGTACTCAAAGCAGGATTTTTCTCACCAAACATGATTTAGGGTGCGTTCACGCCTACAGAATCCGCAGCAGATTTTTCTCACCAAACATGATTTAGGGTACGTTCACACTTACCGGATCCGCAGCTGATTTTCTGCTGCGGATCCGCAGCTGATTTCATTTAAATAACTGAACACAGCATCAAATCTGCACCATCAAATCTGCTGCAGATCTGCTGCGAATCCTGTAGGTGTGAACGCACCTTTAGGGTGCCTTCACACCTACCGACTCGCAGCGTTAATAATAGGCTAGGTCCTGGCAGATCACTGTCAGTACATACACGCAGCGGTCTGAATGACCGCTTCGTGTATGTAAATCTGCCGGACGCTTGACCCCTTCTTATGCCGGCCGCCTCCCGCTCCGCTTTGTATACATACCTCCTCGCTTCACGGGGTCCCGGCGTCCTGCTCTCGCGCCCGGCCAATCAGTGTGATGCCCTGGTAAGGAAACGTGCTGGTAGATCAGCCAGCACGCTTCCTAACCATCCCCTAACCTGTCCCCTCCGTCCCCTGTACATAGAGCCTGCAAAGTTAGTTTATTAGTCTCCCGGGCTCTATACAAATTACCATGTAAGTAGTCACGGTAGGCGGGTGGCTTCTTCAAGTAGTCACCGTGGGCGGGTGTCTTCTTCAAGTAGTCCGTGTCCTGGGCCGGCTCCGGCGCTGTAATCACGCCCCTCTGGGCGTGTGTAGAAAGCGCCGCATGGTGACGTGATTAGGGGGGGCCGGCATTGCACGTCGGCCTGGCCGACGTCTTTACTAAGCTGCGCATGCACAGTGCAGCCGGAGAAGACGCCGCGGCCCTGCGCGGCGTAGTACAGCAGCGGCTTCACCCACAGTACTGCGCATGCGCAGCTTAGTAAAGACGTCGGCCAGGCCGACGTGCAATGCCGCCCCCCCCCCCTAATGACGTCACCATGGGGCGCTTTCTACACACGCCCAGAGGGGTGTGATTACAGCGCCGGAGCCGGCCCAGGACACGGACTACTTGAAGAAGCCGCCCGCCCACCGTGACTACTTACATGGTAATTTGCATAGAGCCCGGGAGACTAATAAACTAACTTTGCGGGCTTTATGTACAGGGGACGGAGGGGACAGGGGGATGGTTAGGAAGTGTGCTGGCTGATCTACCAGCACGTTTCCTTAACTTTATAGCCAATTTTTGTGTGATTGGTTCCCTTTAAGCGGCCGGCAGATTTACATACACGCAGCGGTCGTTCAGACCGCTGCATGTATGTACTGACAGTGATCTGCCAGGACCTAGCCGACTCGCTGCGAGTCGGTAGGTGTGAAGGCACCCTTAGGGTACAAACCCACTTGACGTATTTGCTGCGTGAATCAGTCTTAAAAATAAGCAGGCAAAACTCAGGTTGGCTTTATACAATTGCTCTGCGTTAAAATACGCAATTGCGTATTTTTGAAGCGTGAAGCTACATGCGTTTTTTGCACAGGTTGTTAACAACTGATGCTTTGCTAACAACAAGCTTCACGCTTCAAAAATACGCAATTGCGTATTTTAACGCAGAACAATCGTATAAAGCCAACCTGCGTTTTGCCTGCTTATTTTTAAGACTGATTCACGCAGCAAATACGTCAAGTGGGTTTGTACCCTTATGGTGCGTTCACACCTACAGGATCTGCAGCTGATTTTCTGCAGCAGATTTCATTTAAATAACTGAACACAGCATCAAATCTGCTGCAGATCTGCTGCAGATCCTGTAGGTGTGAACGCACCCTTAATGTGGATTTGTTGTGCAGATTTTCTGCTGAAATTTTGTGGTAAATCCATTTGTTGATATGCAAAACAAGAGTCCGTGGAGCCTCAGTTACGAGTCTCAAAACACGGGATAGCCAGATATCTCTAGCCTGTTGCCAACGGGGTGCCTCCATGATGGGGAGAGCACCACACCACCCTGATAAATAACCCCTTAAGTCCCACTCGGTTGCGAGTATTGGAACATAGACAGGGAAACAACAGGGTGGCCCCTTTTGTCAATGTCTAACTCAAGGTGCGAGTATTGCGATCATGACAAGGGCTTGCAAAGGCAGGCTTCCACCCACAGACAGCCGTTTCGGGGTTTTTGCCCCTCGTCAGTGTGGGGTAGGATTCTGGCTAGTTGGGGCAATAAAAATCAACCAACAAAACACAGTAATCACTGAACTCAAGGAGAACAGTGAAAAAAAATTCCAATGAAGTACTCAATCAAGAGTCTCCACTGATGCCCCCAAAAATTTAAATATGCAAAACAAGAGTCCGTGGAGCCTCAGTTACGAGTCTCAAAACACGGGATAGCCAGATATCTCTAGCCTGTTGCCAACGGGGTGCCTCCATGATGGGGAGAGCACCACACCACCCTGATAAATAACCCCTTAAGTCCCACTCGGTTGCGAGTATTTTTCACTGTTCTCCTTGAGTTCAGTGATTACTGTGTTTTGTTGGTTGATTTTTATTGCCCCAACTAGCCAGAATCCTACCCCACACTGACGAGGGGCAAAAACCCCGAAACGGCTGTCTGTGGGTGGAAGCCTGCCTTTGCAAGCCCTTGTCATGATCGCAATACTCGCACCTTGAGTTAGACATTGACAAAAGGGGCCACCCTGTTGTTTCCCTGTCTATGTTCCAATACTCGCAACCGAGTGGGACTTAAGGGGTTATTTATCAGGGTGGTGTGGTGCTCTCCCCATCATGGAGGCACCCCGTTGGCAACAGGCTAGAGATATCTGGCTATCCCGTGTTTTGAGACTCGTAACTGAGGCTCCACGGACTCTTGTTTTGCATATTTAAATTTTGGGGGGCATCAGTGGAGACTCTTGATTGAGTACTTCATTGGAATTTTTTTTCACTGTTCTCCTTGAGTTCAGTGATTACTGTGTTTTGTTGGTTAAATCCATTTGTTGAACTCAATGAAAAATGGCTGGCAATTTACATTCAGTAAAATCTTACAATTTTATTTTCCATTCATTTTTACAAAAACTTTTTTGTAACTTTTTCCACTTTGTTTGACTGTTTTCATTGCAAAAATACCCCACTAGTATCCAAATTGCATAAAAGCATTTGCTGTAGTAAAACTGAAAGAGATCACTAGAGGAAAAAGAAAACACAGGTTTATTTCATGTACCCAGGTACCCTGGTCATTAGGTCAGCAGAGAACAGGGCTTGGGGTCTTTAAAGGGCAACTCCAGCCAGTACTTACAGTAGCTGCTGTATGTCATAGACATAAATATGTAGGACATACAGCTGCTGAGGTTGCCCTTTAAGGCTATGTTCACAATGTGTCCTGCTGTGACTGTCTAAGGTATTTTGATGGCCTTCTCCAATGTAAGATTTTGTTGTATATCAATAATGGATGCAGCTAAGGGTGCGTTTACACAGAAAGATTTATCTGACAGAATTTGGAAGCCAAAGCCAGGAATGGATTTGAAAAGAGGATAGATCCCAGTCTTTCCTTTATGACCTGATCCCTGTTTATAGTCTGTACCTGGTTTTGGCTTCAAAGATCTGTCAGATAAATCTGTCTGTGTAAACGCACCATTAGTGATGTCCATAGATACATTCAGTGCATGCACCAGGAAAGCTCTTACTTCAAGAACTTATTGGAGATAAGCTATTAAAAACTGCAGTGTTCCCGTGCACAGCAAATATTCTATAAACCCTTTGAACTCTTTTGCTGTCAGGACAATGTTTGGCCAACAGCTACTTTGGATGCACCAAATCTACTAAAATAACTGCACTAGATGATCAAGTGTGAAACTTGTCAGTCTGCATGCTTCTTTCTTCACAAAATGATTAGAACTGGAGAGACTAAAAGGATTCTATGATCTAAATGCAATTGAGTCAGTGAAAAAAACATAAGGTAATGATAACATGATAAATGTTTGTGAGACACCTTGGGTTCAATGGGGCTGGGTGACACTGTACTGCTGCACTAGTCCATGTTTTTAGAAGTAGCCTTGTCCCTTTCCTTTGGGCTTCTTAATATTTTCAGAGTACACCAATGTTTCTTAGTATAACGCTCTGTGCATGCAGTGTTCAAGCCTTTACAGTAGCATACTTTTGCATTGGGCCCAACTGTTTATAAAATATATATATATATTAAGGTGGCCCTTTATATAGGAAAGTGTAGTCCTGTGTTTTCATATGCAGTTAAATAATAAGACTGGCTTTTGGTATGTGAATAAAATTACCATTACCATTAAAAAGAAGCAGCAAAGTGGCTGAGATTTCCAAAATCTCAAGCTCACACTTGAAAAAATCCACAAAAATATTCTATTAAGCGGGTAAGTTTAAATCCATAGGTATTATGGAACCTGTTGTGGATTTGAAATACTTTGGGCATCTACTAAAACTGTCTAATCTTTAGAGGAACACTCTACAAATGGGCGGTTTAATAAATCTTGTGCATATGTTGACTTTCAGGTTTCCTTTAGGGTATAAACCCACACACCGTATAAGCAGCGTATTTACTGCTGCGATACGCAGCAAATACGCAGCAAACACGCAGCAGATTAGATCTAAATAACTGAACACAGCATCAAATCTGCCCCATCAAATCTGCTGCGTATTTGCTGCGTATCTGCTGTGTATACGGTGTGTGGGTTTGTACCCTAAAAGATTAAAATCAATCATTAGTTTCATGCTGCTTGAATGAGGGGCAGCAAGCACAGGGGTAGGCTCCCTTATCACAGTGATTTACCCACCGCTGCTGTTATAACTTTGTTCGGTAAAGGGGCTTTGAGCCTTTGAGAAGGTTTCTCCACCCTTGCTGGCCCTATTGATCTGTGTCTCCCTATACACAGATAGGAAGAGATCTATTAGTCAAGCCACCAGCGACTGTCCTGAAGCCCCATTTCCTCTGAAGTTATAGCTCTGATTATTCTGAAATGGCACAGCTGTTCAAAGCAAATCATATATGATTGTAGTAAGGGAGCCTGACCTCCTTTAACACCTTACTGCTCTGTGCCCTACATGCACAGCACATGAGTGGTGGGGCGTTGCGACACAACCCGAGCTAGTCATACCTGGGGAGTACTGGCTGCTATTGGCCAGCACTCACCGTTAATGACCGATGGTGGTCGTTTACCCACTTAAATGCTGTGATTAATAGCTTCACTGAAAAATCACAGTCCTGTACTCAGTCGACACCTCTGCAACACTATTATGGGATGGTGTTCTGTAGAGGTGCCTTTACACAGAGAGGTTTATCTGCCAAAGCCAGGAATGGAATTAAGAAAAAGGAGAAATCTCAATCTTTCCTTTATGACCTGTTTATTGTCTTTTCCTTGGCTTCACAAATCTGTCTGATAAATCTGTGTAAAGGCGCCCTTAATGTGGCAGTATGTATATGCGCTCCAAAATCCAAGTAAAGAGGAACACAGTAGAGAGCATGCTACATTTATACAAAGCATGTGCATGCTTACTTTAAGGGTAACGTCACGCGTACCAGATTCGCAGCGGATTTCACGCTGCGAGTTTGCCGTGAAATCCGCTGCAAATCATGGTAGTGTGAAGTTCAACGGGGTTACATACCCGCAGTGGAATTAACATTCCGCTGCAAGTATTTAACCTGGCCCCTTTAACCCCGCAGCCCTGGCCCGGATCATACATTACCTGCTCGGCACCACGGCTGTGTGTGAGGCTCCTTGCTCCCTTTGGTCCCGCTCAGCCATTCAGTGCTGCCGTGCACTGATTGGCTGAACAGGACAGACGGGAGCTAGGAGTCTCACATGCAGCCCTGATGATGAGCAGGTAATGTATGCTGCGGGGGGTTAAAGGGGCCGGGTTACATAATTTTCATTCCGCTGTGGGTATGTAACCATATTGACTTTCACTATACCAGGATTCACAGCGGATTTCGCTGCAAACTCACATGAAATCCACAGCGAATATGGTATGTGTGAAGCTACCCTAAATTGCTACTCCTATTTTAACACAGTTAGGCCGTGTTCCCACAGAGTAAGACACCGGCCGTTCTGTGACCCGGACGGGTCACTGAACGTCCGGTATCAGAGAAGATCATCCCAAATTCAGTGGCAGTGAAGATCATCCGGCCGGTACTACAGTACCAGACGGATGATCTTCACTGCCACTGAATTCGGATGCGGGCACATCCGTGCACACCCGCATCTGAATTCCCTGTTGCACACAATGTGTGCAATGATAGGTTTTCTGCAGCCGCTATTCAGTGGATAGCAGCCGCAGAAAACTGACATGTCTGTTTCTTGTGGCGCTCCTAGGAATCCTGGCCGAAGTGTATAGCGGCAGCACTACGTAAGTTCCATAGTAATCACAGCCGTTGTTACAATGGCAGTGATTATTACAAAACTTACGTAGTGTGAACATAGCCTTATACTTTAACCCCTTAAGGTCAAAGCCAATTTTCGTTTCAGCGCTTTTGCTTTTTCCATTTTATGTTTAAAAGTCCATAGCGCTTGCATTTTTTCACCTAGAGACTTATATGAGCGCTTATTTTTTGCGAAACCAATTGTACTTTGCAATTACAGGCATAATTTTTCCATAAAATATGTTGTGAAACCGGAAAAAAATCATTTGCGCTGTCAAATTGAAAAAAACGAATTTGTTTTGATTTCGGGGAGTTTTGTATTTACGCCGTTCGCCCTATGGTAAAACTGACTTGTTATGCATGTTCCTCAAGTCGTTACGATTACAACGATATATAACATGTATAACTTATATTGTATCTGATGGCCTGTAAAAAATTCAAACCATTGTTAACAAATATATGTCACTTAAAATCGCTCCATTCCCAGGCTTATAGCGATTTTATCCTTTGGTCTATGGGGCTGTGTGAGGTGTCAGTTTTTGTGCCATGATGTGTTCTTTCTATCGGTACCTTGATTGCGCATATACGACTTTTTGATCGCTTTTTATTACATTTTTTCTGGATTTGATGCGACCAAAAATGCGCAATTTTGCACTTTGGGATTTTTTTGCGCTTACGCCGTTTACCGTGCGAGATCAGGAATGTGATTAATTAATAGTTCGGGTGATTACGTGTGCGGTGATACTAAATATGTTTATTAATTTATTTATTTATTAATTTATATTTATAAAATGGGAAAAGGGGGGTGATTTGGACTTTTATTAGGGGAGGGGATTTTTTATTAATAAACACTTTTTTACTTTTTTTTTTTTTACATACACTAGAAGCCCCCCTGGGGGGCTTGTATATACATAGCACTGATCTCTCATAGAGATCAATGCTGTGTATATACACAGCAAAGATCCATTAGATCGGTCATAGATTGCTATGCTATGCCACAGCAACCTATTGCCGAGCCGGGATCAGCGTCATTCCGACGCTGAGGCCCGGAACGGGCAGAAGAACGGATCTCCCCCCCGCGATCGCATCGCGGGGGGGGGGGAGATCCGTGCCACTAGACACCAGGGATGCACGGAGGGAAGCACTTCAATGCAGCTGTCAGGTTTGACAGCTGCATTGAAGGGCTTAATTAGCCGGCGCGGCAACGGGACCCGCGCCGGCTAATAGAGGCACTGCCCGGCTGCAGATTGCAGCCGGGATCGGTGCCGTTCAGAGCGGGGTCCCGGCGGGACCCCGCTCTGAACACGCCCTGCGGCACCATGACGTATCAGATCCATCAAAGCAAATACATTAATTTAGCAAACTTGCCTCCTTCTGATATGCTGCTTTTTACGTGCTGTTGTTGACACCTTGTTACCTATTTTACAGACCACCACTCCACTCTAAAAACAGTAGTCTGTTTGGTATACATATAGCTATAGTATATATATAATTATGAAACACGAACTGGAGAGAGTGGAACGGCTGCACATCCCATCTATGGCTGATACTAATGCCGCTAGGCCTATATTAAAAATCAACACCAGAGTGTCTGTATATGAATTGATCAAGCCATATTGCCCCGTGTACCACCGCGCAGGTCCTCTGGTCCGCACGGGTCCCTACGCTAACTCCACACCGTGTCGGTCAGCGACCGCCAACCCCGCAAAGCGTGCACATGCAGGGAAGGGAGGCCATGGAACGGCCCTGCAACCCCAATGTCACAGGACCAGACCCAAAAAGCCCCACCAAAACCCAGCCAGCACCACCGGCGGGGAAGGCTGCCCCCAAACGACACAAGTATGGATATGGTACTACACTTACCATTGCTGCTCTCACAGAATGGGGAAGACATAGGGTCTAGACATGTGAGCACAGACATATCCTGCTAATTTTGGTCATGTGGGTCTTATAAAGGAGTGCTAGCTGTTCAGAGAGGGAGAACTGTGAAACACGAACTGGAGAGAGTGGAACGGCTGCACATCCCATCTATGGCTGATACTAATGCCGCTAGGCCTATATTAAAAATCAACACCAGAGTGTCTGTATATGAATTGATCAAGCCATATTGCCCCGTGTGCACGCCTGCGGGGTTGGTGGCCACTGACTGGCACGGTGTGGACTTAGTGTAGGGACCCATGTGTATCAGATACCGGCACGAGGTACATGGGGCAGTATGGCTTGATCAATTCATACACAAAATTCTGATGTGTTTTTTATTTTAGCCTAGCGGCACTAGTATCATCCATAGGTGTGAGGTGCAGCACTCTGTTTCTTCCCTGAACCGCATATATATAATTATATTATACAGTGTATATATCTATACGCTTACTTTATAGCTATATATACTCCAGCCAGACTACTGTTTTTAGAGCAGAGTGGTGGTCTGTAACCTAGACAACGTGCTGTGAACAATGGGAGGAAAGGAGGTGCATATTGGGATAAGGAAGCAAGTTTGCTTAAAAAAAAGCAATAAAATTACAGAAATCCTTAAAGGACAACTCAAACAGGACCTGCCAAAAAAAAAAAAAAAGACACACACACTCACTCCATACTCGCCATCCCTCCGCTGACGATCGCCACTCAAATTGCCCGCTGTTCGTGTCTTATCACCTCCAGACGCCGTCCTGCTATCTCCCATATTTCTGGGTTCACAGGAGAGAAGAGGCTGCCGGGTGGGGGTGGGAGGGGGGACGGAAAGTGAGGGAAGGGGGCCAGACCGCTTATTTACACATTACAAAGTTATATAACTTTGTAATGTGTGTTAAATAAGCTTAAAAAAAAATTGTGGGAGTTGTCCTTTAACTCGACAAGTCCTGCTAGCATAACTGTTAGTTGAGATGAGAATACCCCTGTTAATTAGGGGTTCTTTATGGTTTTACTGCCTGGATCTACCATGGAATCTTCTGGTTGTGTAGTCGACCAGTATGACCCTGAATGTCGTGCTGAGTCTGAACACGAGCCCTTTACAATGCAGTGTTCCAAAGCACATAAACATCTGAAATGTCGTGTGTTTTTTTTAAGTCTTCCTTTGTGTAAAAGGCAAAAAAAAGCAGGCCATGCATTTTCAAAAACCTTCCCCAAGTAATATGTATTCTTTTATATAAATGTGACATTTTCCTGACAAATTCCCTTTACCAGAACTGGCAGTAACCCAGACTTGACCTTGTCTGAAAGAACAAGCGTTAGATGAACTGCTTTGCCTTTACAGGTAAATAGGCTTTGCAAACAGGAAAGATTCCAAAGTTTATTTGCAGGTGGTGCTTACTTTTGTCACTTGTCACTGTGATGATAAAACTAGCCTACTGGAAATAACTGGAGTCCATATATTGTAGTGATGCTTTGTACAGTCTATATTATGATGTAGCTTCCAGCTTGTACTGTACTTTGAATGAAAGCGATATAATAGCCTAATGCAATCACTTACATCTAGTTACATAGTTAATACGGTTGAAAAAAGACACATGTCCATCAAGTTCAACCAAGGAGGGGATGGATACAGGGAAGGGGGAGGGGTGATAGGTTCTATCCATATGCATTTATATTATTTTGCTCTAAGAACTTGTCTAGCCCCGTTTTGAAGCCATCTACTGTATTTGCTGTGACCAGATCCTGTGGTAGACTGTTCCACAGATTCACAGTTCTCATGGTAAAGAAGGCTTGTCGCCTCCGGAGATTGAACCTTTTTTTCTCCAGGCGGAGGCAGTGCCCTCTTGTACTTTGAGGGGGTTTTACCTGGAACATCTTTTCCCCATATTTCTTGTAGGGGCCATTTATATATTTAAATAAATTAATCATATCTCCCCTTAAACGTCTCTTCTCCAGACTAAACAAATGTAATTCTTTTAATCTCTTCTCATAACTAAGATGCTCCATTCCCCTTATTAGTTTAGTTGCCCGTCTTTGTACCCTCTCCAGCTCTAGAACATCCTTTTTATGAATTTGTGCCAGTAACAAATGCATAGTAACTTTTAGTGCAGTTTAAAATAGAAATGCAATGATTTTAAAAATGTCTTTTATAGAATTGTTTAGATATTTAGAGAAGATCTTTGACAAATTTTTTTAAACTTGTATAGCGTAGGATAGAGAGAGTAATTTAGACTCTAGTTTGAGTTTTTGTATCACACTTTGTTAGAATTGATGGTTTTCTGTCAGCCAATAGCAGAGAGGCAGTGTTCATTCTTTGAGGGCAGAGCAGACGCACAAGACAAACCTGATTGAAGCAATAGGATAGGCAGAATGACAGGTGGAGTCCGCTGCGTATACTCTGCTTGTAAATTCCGCCACTTTTACTCAGTGTGCACGGGCCCTTAGCTGGGAGGTTTAATCACTGCAGCCAATCATTCTTTGGATTCATTCTCACTTCTGGACTCTGGGGAATAAATGATCTATTCAACAGAAACATAGAAGATTGTTGGCATAAAAAGACCACTGGTTCTGTCTAGTCTGCCCGTTTAGTATTTCCCTTCTTATTATGCTAGGATAGATGTATTTGTCTCAGGCAGGTTTACATTCTGCCTGAGACAAATGAAGTTTAGATATCAGAAAATGACAGCATTTTTTGAGGCATGGGGTACATACAAGGGAACAGGAAGGTCAGAATTTAGTGGAGAGGGGTCTCATAACTGCCAGGAGGAATCTGATAGGTCCTGATGTAACCTTTATATTTCACAGGAAGATCTTCTTCTCGAACAGACTGATATCCTTGCTACAAATCGCTCTTAAAGGAGTATTCCAGCCCCCCAAAATAGAAAGGTTTTATAAGCAGCAGATACTTGCCTCTCTGATGTTCTATATGTTTTTTCTTACCTTTTCCAGTCCAGTCTTACCCGTCTTTTTGCCCTTTCGTCTTCACTCTCCACTGTCAGACTACATTTCCCTGCAGTCTTTGCGGTGTGCATTCCATGTGCGCATCACACATGGGTCATTGCTTAGTGAAGGGACGGTTCCTAGACCATGCCCCTTATGCTGTGGGTATAGCGAAGGATGTTGCTAAACCACGCCCCTCACTATACCCTCAGCATAAGGGGCATGGTCTAGGAACCGTCCCTTTACTATGCAAGGCCCCTTGTGTGATGCAGACATGGAATGCACACCGCAAAGACTGCAGGAAAATGTAGCCTTCTGTTCACAAAGCCAGGCACGGTGGAGGGCATGTGACCTCCGTCTCCTGCAAAGGGGAGTGGAGGTGCAACGGAGGGAGTAGGAGACTAGGAGGGTCACTTCCCAGTCATTTTCCTCCTCTCCTATTGATAAGTTTATTACCATCTCGGAGGAACACAGCCGGACTGGTAATAACTCTGTCACAAAGTAATGTAACTTGTCATTTACTTTGTAATTGTATTACAATTGTATTATCTTATTTGACCGGAATACCCCTCTAACTGGTGGTGTGACCGGATCACATGAAACAGTAACAATAAAAGACTCAAAATGTATGGATGCAGCAAAGCTGGGATAAAAAAAAAATATGCTGCTAGAATATTACTCATGTGTTGGCATTATTCCGAAAGAATTTGCTAATCACATTATGCAAAAACAAGTTTGTATACATTGGCATACTGAAAGGTGAAAAGGTATGCTGATGCATGATGCAGCTGACTGTAGCCTGCCAGTGTAGTTTGGGCCATTTGAGGTTTTGTTTTGACTGTTTGTTGTGATTGGTTGGGTCGTCTCTATTTTAATGGTATATGAAGAGGACCTGTCACTAGGTTAACAGAAGGGAATCAGGAGTCTAACCTCACTTCCTCCTGTCTTGCATAAAAACCTTTTGTGCCTTTAACAGATATCTCAGTAAAGCGCCTTTCCCTGAAAATTGTTTTCTTAGTCTCATTCACAGGGGTGGTGCTAATTTTGCTCTAAAGTAGCGTTGCTTTTTCTAATCTTGGATAACCCCTTTAAGATAGAATTATGACTTACTGATAATTTTGTGTTCACCATGCCCACCATGACAGCATTTATTTCCGTTTTACTTACTGAGGTGGTTCCTGGAGAGGTGTTACTGTTTCTCTCTAGGGTGAATCTTCGCTGTTGTCTTTTGGTGGGCTTAAGAAAACGAAATTCTTTTTAGCCAAACTTGGAATCAATGCAAAGAAAAACTGTAATGTTTGTTGTTTTTTCTTTCTTAACCTTGAACACGCTAGAATTTTTCCGAACAGTGTGGCATTTGATTACTGGTGGCTAAAGGGTTGAATGCATCCCTAAGGCTGTAAACACTGATCCAAAAGCCTTTCAGGAGTTTCCTGGCTATAAAAACGGAAAAGTAAAAAATAAAAAGGGGGGGGGGGGGGAGGAAACTCACCTGCTGCAGGTCGCAGCATTGTCCTCCTCAGGCTTACTCCTCAGTCTTGACACTGACACTGCCCAATTAACGTCACTTGTGCTCTGCAATGCTGGAGGGAAGGTAGCGGCCTCTTGTGTCCAGATGTTACATAGTTAATACGGTTGAAAAAAGACACATGTCCATCAAGTTCAACCAAGGAGGGGATGGATACAGGGAAAGGGGGAGGGGTGATAGGTTCTATACATATGCATTTATATTATTTTGGTCTAAGAACTTGTCTAGGCCGGTTTTGAAGCCCTCTACTGTATTTGCTGTGACCAGATCCTGCGGTAGACTGTTCCACAGATTCACAGTTCTCATGGTAAAGAAGGTTTGTCGCCTCCGGAGATTGAACAGTTTTGTCTTGAGGCGGAGGCAGTGCCCTCTTGTCCTTTGAGGGGGATTTACCTGGAACATCTTTCCCCGTATTTCTTGTAGGGGCCATTTATATATTTAAATTAATCATATCTCCCCTTCAATGTCTCTTCTCCAGACTAAACAAATGTAATTCTTTTAATCTCTCCTCATAACTAAGATGCTCCATTCACCTATTAGTTTAGTTGCCCGTCTTTGTACCCTCTCCAGCTCTAGAACATCCTTTTTATGAATCGGGTTCCAAAACTGGACGGCATACTCCAGATGAGGCCGCACCAAAGCTTTATAAAGCGGTAATATTATATCTCTGTCCCGTGAGTCCATGCCTGTTTTAATGCATGGCAATATCCTGCTGGCTTTAGAAGCAGCTGACTGACATTGTGTACTGTTCTGTAGTCTATTATCTACAAGTACACCCAGATCCTTCTCCATCAGCGACTCCCAGAGTAATTCCCCCCAGGAC